>NW_027459902.1:0-56059 GCF_025594145.1 Primulina tabacum | reverse complement strand
TGGGTTTTCTTTCTTTTCTTCTCCCTTTTATTGCAAGTGTATATAACACTACAAATTTTTTTAAAAAAAATTATACCACAACGGTTTTTGTAAACCCGTTGTCGTTAACCATATAAAACCTAAGAAAAGACAACGTTTTAAAAAACTGTTGTCATAGCTCTAATAAAACCAGCTGAAAGACAACGGTTTTTAAAAACCGTTGTCGTAGCAAAAAAAACACAATAATAGACAACGGTTCGGTGGAGAATATATGGTAAATACATGAGAAGGACAGACACCTTGTCCGTTTGCGAAGTTTCTCCAAGAGCATGGGAATATGTATATATTAAATCGAGTTCAACTAAGGCTGTTCCAAATACGCCATTTGAATTATTAAAATGTTGAAAACTGAGTTTGCAACATATATCCATTGGGGTTTCATTCAGAAATAAGAGTTTGTAACTCACATGAAAAGAAACTGGACCCAAGAACTATAAGTTGATATTTCATCGGATATGCCCAAAATCCAAAGGGTACAGATTATATTGTAAACCTCAAAACACTAGAATTTTAGAATCAAGAAATGCAAAATTTATTTAAAATGACTTGATTAGTGGGAGTGATCATTCAAATGACATAGTTTTTTTTAGAAAGATCACAATAATTCACAACCCCTCTTATTCAAATGATAGATTGATCGTTATTCACACTCCTCAAGACCAAACAAGTGTTAGGCAACCGGTTACTAAAGTTCCAAAAATCGCTGATGAAAATCTAGTAGATCAAGTTGTTAATGAAGAACAACAAGAAAATTGTTGATCAACCAAACAACCTAAGGAGATCTACTAGAATTAGAAGATCAACTATATCTAGTGATTATGTGTGTATTTACAAAAATTGGATTTTAACATTGGAGCTGAAAATGATGCCTGAAACGTTTTAAAATCCATTGGTTGTAATGAATCAAAATTATGGTTTAGTGCTATGAAAAAGAGATGAATTCTATGGCATTTATTGGAGTATGAGATCTTGTTCAGTTGTCTGATGGTGTAAAATCCATTTGATGTAAATGAGTCTTCAAAACAAGAAAGACTCATTAGACAACATTGAAAGATATAAATCAAAACTCATAGATAAAGGATTCACTCAGCAGGAAGGAATTGACTATAAGGAGACTTTTTCTCCTGTATCTAAGAAAGATTCTCTTCATATCATTCTAGCATTAGTTGCATATTTTGACTTAGATTTACTAAAAATGGATGCGAAAATGCTTTTCTCAACGGAGAATTAGAGGAAGAGGTTTATATGAAACAACCTGAAGGATTCTTCTCTAGTAATGGTAAACATTTGGTATATAAGCTTAAGAAATCTATATATGTTTTGTTTCCAATATAGTTGGAGTGCTTAGAAGGTTTTCAATTGGAGGAAAACAGAAAACGTACAATATTCGATGACCGGAGGTAACGCTTGAACAGCTTCCGCATATTGTTTACCATGTCATAGTTGTGTAGAACTATGATTTTGTTGAAAAACTCTAAAAAAAATGTCATTAAACCCAAAAGAAATGGGTCACACCTTCAAGCTTATTATCAATCTTGGAAAATAAACGGAAGATCATCCTCATTTCAAGGTATATATACTCTATTTTTTACTCTAAACAATCTCTAGTTTCCGGAGTACATTTCTTGAAGTGATCCCTGACTTAAGCGTCGGAAGGTTATCTCCGGGTATCCTCAAACACTCTAACATTGTTCGTGATATAGGTGGTGACCCCAAAGTTTACTTGTGAGAACCACTGAAGGATCATCTAGACACACGGATGACTGATCACTCAGATCTACTAATTTCGGTAACATTGTATATTTACTGCATCAACATCTTTGCCATGATTGACCATTAAGTCAATATTGAATTTTGAAACTAATAATAATAGTATAATCTCTTGCACCTAATGTTTAAACAACATAAGAAATAGAAAAGAACACATCATATCAAATGAAAATTAAGTTGAAGAATTGTCTCTCCATTGGGAAATAACAATTAACACAACTTAGGTAAACATTTGTCCAATTTACAGACGCATTAATCTATTCAAACAGGTTCATGAACAATTAAAAATGTACGCTGATGACAATGAAAATAATGCATGCACCTCATATTAAATGGGCAGTTAATTAGGTGTTTGATCCTGGTCAAAAATCTTTTTTGATTTGTAACATTCTTTAAATAAAACACATGATCTCAAGTTTGTATTATGTGTTTTTTTCCAAAGGAGGTTCTATTTTTTAAGAAAAAAATTCCTTAAACATTAGATAAAGTACACGAGGAAACATAATTTTCTAGCACAATACAACTAATTATTTTAAATTAATTTTATTCAAGTTAAAGGTTACATTCTTGATCAAACATAGTTAACAGAAACAAAAACAATGCTTACATTGATTTGAAATGTCTAAATCTTGAAGGGTTCGATGTACATTGCAACTATGAGGGGCTTTATAACCTTTTCTGGTTGAGTATATCCATCTTCATTGTTCTTGTATATTACATCTATTACCCTTGTGATGTTGAGGATTATCATAAGAACCTCCTTCGAACACGGAAATGGTCTCTTGAAATCCTCATTAACATCCTTCCACGCATCTGTAGTCATTTCCTCAATCTTATTCATTGCCTCTTCCATTGTCACACCGTAATCCTTCATGTAGCAGTCGATACCGGTGGATTTTTGGCCTCTTCCTTTTTCGACCTACGAATATGTTGAGCATATGTAAGAGATACTGATTTAACCTACTGAATAAAGTACTATACACATGCAAGCTACCTCCGGAACCCTAAGAAACTACCTTTAAAACTACTGAATAAAGTTTAGATTGTGTTTGGACCGAAGTATTTGTGATAAAAGGATTTGAAAAGTATAGATCATTTTTTTTTTTTACTCAAACTGATACAATGGATTGAGACCAAATCCACTGAAATCATTCCATCCAGTTGCAATCTTTAGGTATTTGTAAGGCCGTACAATTAACTTGTTCATGGACTGAGGTTAATCATTTTCATGAAATAAAAATATATTTGAATTGATGAAAGCATATATGATAATGATTAGTTTCACATGTACGTGGACCTTGGAAATGAAGTTCAAACCTATAAGATTAGAAAGAAAGATTTTCCAATTCCATCAGGTATCTAGGCATAAATACTGTTAAAAAGCTCGCCTTTTCCTTCATGTATCGCAATCATTAATCTTTTACAGATTAGACTTAGATATATAGACATCATGGTCATCCAGTTTGTACCTTGTATGTAGCCTTTATCACCAACCAAACGACTAATTCTAGGCTTGCTCCAAGAATCCTCGGCATCATATTCAGCCATTCGAACTCTACCTTCGTAGCAAAATCCGTTCCCATCAATGATGCATTCGAAGGAAGAAGTAAGCACAAGTTGTGAGCGCGTTGCTAAGGTACTCCCAAAATGGTGGCAAGTAACCCTCAATAACCACTTGGCCTCCACATTGTAGCTCCTCACTGTTCTTTGAACTAAACAACATCGCATACAAATTACAAACATATATGTCGGATTCAATATAATCAGATGAAATGATTTTATCTTGTAATATAATGAGAAAATTAATACTGCATCTATCGTATCGTCGACGGCATAGGATCTTCCTTCCTTTGCTAATCTTCCTTAAATCCCGCATAGAGTTTTAAAATGGCGGTATAAAGTGGTTTCATGTACTCGGGAGTAGATCAATCTCTCTAATATCCCACCTGAAACAACCAACAACGAATTATGAGCAGAAATTTTATTTGTTAAGAGCCAAGTTGTGAATTTTTTATTTTCAATTACCTTTGAATTGCTTTAGTGTATGTATCTAGTTCTTCAATTGTACCATAAGCATCAAATGTATCATCGGTTTAAAGATAAAATTGGATGACTTTTGTCAACATAACTCGAGCTCGAGAAAATCGTGGCAAATGAGACGCTCCCATTGCCCAAAAGTAACACTCGACAATTCTATCTCTGGCATAAGGAAGTTGGGATGTAAGATTCATTTCTCTCCACCACCTGTAAAATAACAAGAACAATTAATTACAAACATTTTAAGTTTCAAGATATGCATGTTAAAATTAATGAACCTGTCCAAAAGTAAGGACTGTCTTAAATTGTCACTTCTTAAATCTTCGTTACATAAAAATGTGTGTGTGTGTGTTCGACATTAAGTTATGACAGCAATGTTACCTCGACACTTCATAGAGTTCTTGTTTGTGCAACATTTGCACTGCATTGTAGTCTAATTTAGCAAACTTCAAAAGTGATTCATCTCTAGAATATACATCCTCCTCGTAGACAGTGATGTAATGATGTGACTCAAATCTTGGATACCCCAAATGCAATGGTTGCACGAGGGCATGCTCGACTTGTCTGTTGAGGGGTGATTGGAGGTTTGTTGCCATGGATTTGAGGCAGTCTTTTGTGAAAACAAGGGCATCTTCCAGTATATTTTCTTTGCGCTTTCTCAAATGTGCTGCTTCATACAAACTCAATAAACCCCTAACATCACTTTTAAGAGACTCTTTGAACTTTCCATCGCCACCCCTGAATTTGCTAAATACATCTGATTGAACATAAATAATAACGATAGTCAATCTTTCAGAGGATAATTATGGTATATATCTTATACACACACACACACACACACGTGTACGTTTATATATGTATGTATATTTCTTGTATTGCATATACCAGAAGTTAAGTGAAGTCCATGTTGCCTAAACAATCGAAAATGGATTGAAACTGTGTTTAAGTCATAGGCCTCATCTTCATAATTTGTATTCAGGCCAAAATAATGCTCCAATTTATCTTCGATTTCGTCGTCAAAGTGATACGATACGCCAAGGCGTTCTAGTGCATCGATCAAACTCATTGTATCCACCATTTTGCTTCTGGATTTGTTAACTTAGTCTTCACTTCATCTTTCAACAATTCAATTTCCTTGGAATATTTTTTTGCTATCTGCATAAAATACATCAATCAAACATTCTCTTATAATTTCAAAATGCATGAAATAGATTAAATTAGCAGGAACCCTTTAAAGATATGATCATATTAAATTAGCAGGAACCCTTTAAAGATATGATCATATTAAAATCGATATTATACCAGAAGCAAAATTTAAACATCCTAAATTTGTATTTATAATCTAACATGCATGTCTCTTGCATGTGAAGAAATTTAGTATCAATATAGCCTATAAACAAAAGTTTCTACTAAAAAAATAGGGCAATTCATCCTGGATAAACGAATTTTTCCAATCATTTTTTCGTTGAAGTCTAGATAATCGATTATAAAAAAAATGTAAACAACAATAATAATTGCATGCAAGCCTTTTTTAAAATATAAACATGTAAAATATACATTGCGAGTGTTGGAGTAGGTGTCCGGCAAGCCAACTTGTGGCTGGGGTTTTTTATTGACTCTAATGCCAAACAATCTTTATTTTATTAATATTTTACGATTTTATTCGATTATGGCATTATACTTTATCTGTATACCCATGCAAGCTGCATAGATAAAGTCCTTGAATATACAATAGGTACCATGAGGTCTGTGTCACAACGTAAGATCATGAAACTCATTAGGAAGTGTACCGTATATTCTAAACAGGTTCCTAGTCGAATCAGCCGCCTAAAACAAATTAGACTTGTTTTAATTATGGATTAAGAATCCATAATATTGCTTAATAATTGATTAAGAACTAATTAGCCAAAGACCATGATTTTTGAAGGATGGAACTCTCGGCCATCTCTTGAAAATTGAGGGGAAAAATTTGGCCACAAGTTTCTTCAACCGCCGTGTCGCTTCGTCTCCGGATTTTGGAAATTCGGAGAATACAGTCTCAACGCGCAAATCGTTTGGATTTTCTAGTGCAAACCAAACGAGGAAAACAGTTTTCGATCGTGGACCTAATTAGGCGATCATAGGAGAAGAGCCGTTCGTAGAGATTTACAAGAAGAGCTATATCCGTTTAAACATCAGAATTGTTTGGAGTCCAGTGTTTAGAACGAAAAGGTATAATTCTAATACCCTATGAATGTTTTGAACACACGACGCCCAAGACAAAAATTTTTAAACTTCCGTTGCTTCTTGGGTGCGAGAATTTGATGTCCCAACAGTGGTATCAGAGCCAGGTTATTCTCAATCGTGTGTTTTAATTAAATTGTATTGAGTTTATTATTTCTAACCGCGTAAGAATTTTATGAAAAACGCCCCGAAAAATTATTTTTGAAAAATCTGTTTTTGAAAAAAAAAATTAAAATTTGGTCTGCCTGGAACAGACGCGCGCACAGGGCAGCGTAACGTGCGGGCCAGGCGCCGAGCGGCGCGCCCGCAGCGAGCGCGCACGGCAGGCGCGCGGCGCGCGCGCAAGGCCTGCGCGCCTGTGCGAGCGGCCAACGCACAGCGCGCCCGCCAGCGCCCGATCGGATCGGACAGCGGGCGGGCGGCGCGGACGGGTACCCGAGAACATCTCGGGCACCGCGCTGGGTCGTGGGCTTGAATTGTTCGGGCCAGGGGTAATTTTCTGATTTTTTAAAATTTTGGGTTAAATTTATATTTTATGAAATTACGGACGATTTTACCCCTACAATAATTTTTATAAAATTAATTTCTTACAAAATAAATAATTGAAATATGATTTTAATTATTTATGGTAAAAGTTGTTTTACAAGAAATTTAATTATTTGAAATTAAATTTAGTATCAATATAGCCTATAAACAAAAGTTTCTACTAAAAAAATAGGGCAATTCGTCCTGGATAAGTGAATTTTTCCAATCTTTTTTTCGTTGAAGTCTAGTATAATCGATTATAAAAAAAATGTAAACAACAATAATAATTGCATGCAAGCCTTTTTTAAAAAAATATAAACTATTAAAATATACATTGCGAGATCAGAAATAATTTTGGGAAAATCAATTGTTTTAATAATAATCTAATCTTTCGCACGTAATTAAACACGTCGAAAAAAAAACATAAACATTAGAAGAAAAAGTACCTCATCATCGAATGCGAAATTCGCGAACTGATCCCCCCAAAGGCTTGGAGCAAAGTTATCTATCGGGCGAACAATTTCCTCCGGGTTCATTTTTGTTGAGTACGTATAATATATGATACAAAAAGAAATATTGATGAAATGAATTATAATATGATAATATTTTTCGATAAAATTGTCGTATTACAACTCTATTCTTCTTGTATACTCAAAATCACTCTTTTTTTCCTTCACTATATGGCATTCTCTCAATTTTAACGAGACTTTCACTATTTCTTTTTTTGCGATAACCTAGCTGGATATGCGTTTAAATATAGCCTAAAACTATATTATTACATCATTAAAAAACTATAATAATATTATATATATGTATATTTATATCTGCCGGGAATCTCTCCTGGAATCTTTTACTTATCCTAATCTTCCGGAAGTTGACTTTAATACACTAACATCATATATATATATATATATATGTGTGTGTGTGTGTATATGCCGGGAATCTCTCCTGGAATCTTTTACTTATCCTAATCTTCTTAGAATCTCTTCCGGAAGTTGACTTTAATACACTAACACCACATAATCTCGTGTTAATTGTTTATTATTATTTGATCAAATTAAAAATAATAATAACAGATGCAACGTGTGTGCATCTTTTACTAATATATATTAAAATAATAGGCATCAACTTGCATTCCATCATGCATTTCTCTTCTGGAAGTTGACTTTAATCTTTTTACTTATCCTAATTATCTTCCGTCGGGAATCTCTTCTGGAAGTTGACTCTAATACACTAACACCACATGATCTCTAGCCTCAAAGAAAAAAATATCCATATAATCTCAAATAGTCCCCAATATATGCGTTGCTCCATTTTTAAAAAAAATAAATATTTTTATTTTTATTCCCAGCTTTAAATAATCAGTGTAATAATGCATTTTGTATTGAAATGCATAAAATTACGTGCGATCATTGTATAATTTAAAAGGGTTAGATCATTAATATTCGCTACCTTTATCCATGATGGAGCAAGAGATGTATTGCAATAATGAAAATTTTACAAAATATGTGCTAAATTTTAGTTAAATGTCAATGTGAATAAATAAATTTTGCATTTTACCAAAACTTCTTCGACTGGAAAAAAATATGGTTTATCGAGTCATTTTTGTTCGTAGGAGAGTTAGAAATATCATGTGGATGCTGAGTGGAACTCGGATCAAACCGAAAATTAAGAGGATATAATTTATATTTATGAAATTAAATTTTAGGTGCTATTTTTCTATGTTTAAATTTCGATTATTATTTCATCCAAAAACATTGTCTAAATTGGACCTTCCTTTGACCCGATAATCCGGGTCTTCACTTCATCTTTCAACTATTCAATATACTGTTGTGTTTATACGGGCCTAATCTCGGGATGTGACATTCTATTAAGAAAATGATAAACACGTTATATATGAATTATTGTATAATTTAAAATATTAGAATTGTATATAATTAATATTACATATAGTTTTTTATAATATCGACACTTTGGATCTACATAAATAAATAGTTTTTGAAATCCATTTTTTTTATCATTGTTGGCTTCAATTATAAGAATTCACGAGTAAACAAACAGTAAACTATGTTTAAATAATTACCACTGAAAAGTTTTTGGTACATTTAAATAATTTGTTTTCATTTTCTTTAGATAATCATAACCCAAAATTGAATAATTTAATAGATAAAAAAAAAACATTTTCCCATTAAATAAATCTAGTAGAAGAAAATCAAGTAATTTTGTAGTTGTAGTTATGATGATAACAAAGGAAATAGAAACAAATTACTTCATTGTAGAATGTAAAACTCCAGAACTGATTGATCCCCCCATACGCTTGGAGCAAAGTTACTTATCGGGCAAACAATTTTCTCTGGAATTTGGGCCATTTTTGTTGCTATGAATTCAGATATCAAAGCACAAAACTTTAAATTATCATTATTATTATGAAGATAAGAATTTTTTTTGTAAAATATGATAATGGAGAATTGGAACTGTTATCCCATCAAAATTATATGCGTACAGAGAATGAGATGAGAATGTTTATTCAATTCACTCTTACCAGTTATTTCCCCAATAATCTCCCTATCTTTGTGTTTTTCCATTTTTTTTGGAATTACTTTTTTTTTCAATCTTTAGTTGATTAGAGAGTAAATGTAGAAAGTTTTAGGCTTAAAAATCGAATCCAAAAATAGAGGCTCTCCAAAGACCAAAAGATTCGTATTCCATTTCTTTGTATTTGAGTTTAATGATGAGAAATCTATCATCTTCAGAAGTGTTGGAGGGTTGAGACACAATCTTTCGAACTCTCCTGGTTTTTCACACCCAAAACTGGCTTAGGCTTTGATCAAGATGAATGTAATTCATCTGAAACAAGTATTTAATTGTGTGAAGAGAAATGAAAGTTTAAATTCATAGATTTTGTCAGATCATACACAATATATGATCACTTAGGGCATGAAATTCAAGTTAGTCAGCGTGTTTATTATAATAACGAAAGAATACATCGTGGGTTTGGATATGTAGCACCTGAGAGTTATATGTCAGAACCTTGTTGGACAGAACAAGAGCTATGTTGAGGGCTGCAGGTCTAGAAAAGTCATTTTGGACGGAAGCAGTCAAAACCGCTTGTTATATTATCAATCGTTCTCCTTCAGTGGCGATTGATCTGAAGACTCCGATGGAGATGTGGACTGGGAAGCCGACAGATTATTCTCATTTGCATACATTTGGAAGTCCTCTGTATGTTCTGTACAATGAGCAAGAAAGATCGAAGTTGGATTCGAAATCCAGAAAATATATCTTCTTGAGTTATGCTGATGGAGTAAAGGATTTCGCTTGTGGGATCCTACTGTTCACAAACTTGTCATCAGCAGGGATGTTATCTTTGAAGAAGATAAAGTAAAGTGAGACAAAGGCAAATCGAATTCAGAAACTACTATTTTTCAGGTGGAAAATAAGACGGACGAAGGTCAAATTTCTTGTGAAGCAGTGCCAGAGCACGAAGAACAAGAACATGTTGAGTCAAAGGTTTCCAATGTGAGGCAGTCAACTCGAGACAGAAAACCACCAAGTTTGCTTTCAGATTATGTCACTGAAAGTAACATTGCATATTGTCTATTATCAGATGATGGTGAGCCATCGAGTTTCCACGAGGCAACTCAAAGCTCGGATGTATCCTTGTGGATGATAGCAATGCAAGAAGAGTTGGAGGCATTAGATATGAATAAAACTTGGGATCTTATTACACTACCACAAGGAAGGAAAGCCATTGGAAATAGATGGGTCTATAAGATCAAGTGTGATGACAATAACCAAGTGGAGCGGTATCGTGCTAGATTGGTGGTAAAAGGGTATGCTCAGAAAGAAGGCATTGACTTCAATGAGATATTTTCTCCTGTGGTTCGACTTTCAAAAGACAGAGTAGTGTTGACATTGTGTGCGGTGTTTGACCTACATCTAGAACAGCTAGATGTGAAAACAACATTTCTTCATGAAGATCTTGAAGAAGAAATCTATATGCTCCAGCCAGAAGGTTTTGCAGAAAAAGGCAAAGAGAACTTGGTTTGCAGGTTGAGAAAATCTCTGTACGGTCTCAAACAGGCGCCGAGATGTTGGTACAAGAGATTTGATTCATATATCATGAGCCTTGGATACAACAGACTGAGTGCAGACCCTTGTATTTATTTCAAGAGGTCTGATGATGATTATATTATTTTGTTGTTGTATGTGGACGACATTTTGGTAGCAGGCCCCAACAAAGATCAGTTCCAAGGATTGAAGGCACAGTTGGCTAAGAAATTTGATATGAAGGACTTGGGACCAGCAAACAAGATTCTAGGGATGCAAGTTCACCGAGACAGAAGTAACAGAAAGATTTGTCTTTCCCAGAAAACATATTTGAAAAAAATCTTGCAATGCTTCAACATGCAAGATGGTAAACCAATTTCGACCCCTCTTCCTGTTAACTTCAAGTTATCCTCCGAGATGTGTACTAGCAGTGAAGCAGAGAGGATGGAGATGTCTCGAGTACCGTATGGATCAGCAGTGGGAAGTTTGATGTTCGCTATGATATGTACAAGACCGGATATTGCTCAAGCAGTGAGAGCAGTTAGTCGATATATGGCGAATCCTGGACGAGAGCATTGGAGATTTGTTAAGAGGATCCTTAGATACATTAAGGGTACCTCAAATGTTGCATTATGTTATGGAGGATCAGATTTTACACTCAGGGGCTATGTCGATTCTGATTATGCAGGTGATCCTGATAAAAGAAAATCTACTACTGGTTATGTGTTTACACTTGCGAGGGGAGCAGTAAGCTGGGTTTCAAAACTGCAAACAGTTGTAGCGTTATCTACACAGAGGCAGAATACATGGCATATGAATTAAAAGGTTATTGGAGGAAATCGGACACAAACAAGAGAATGTTCCTTTGTTTTTGTGATAGTCATAGTGTCTTGCACATCGCAAGGAATCCAGCCTTTCATTCCAGGACTAAACACATTGGAGTACAATTTCACTTTGTGCGGGAAGTAGTAGAAGAAGGAAGCGTGTATATGCAGAAGATCCATACGAAGGATAGCATAGCTGATTTTCTGACCAAGACAGTAAACACTGATAAGTTTGAGTGGTGTAGATGCTCAAGTGGTCTAGCAGAAACATAACTAGCAGGAAATGGCAAGATTGAAAGGATGTGTGGAGATGTGTTTGATTCGCAATCAAATCTCCAGTGGAAATGCTCAAGTGGTCTAGCATAGTTCTATAATATTTGTGAGGTGTTTTTTTCTCATGTATTAAGAGAGTGTGTATTCTCTTTGGAAACACAGTGAGTGAGTTGTATACCACAAAATATTATAGTGGAAATTCTTTTCATCTTGCCCGTGGTTTTACCCTAATAATTTTTAGGGGTTTTATACGTAAATCTCGGTGTCCATTTTATTCTTTATTTTCGGGTTTTATTATTTCAAATTCCGCACGTGGGACCAACAAAGATGAAATAGCACTTTCTTAATTCCACATTTATAATATAAATTTCATTTCCATGCATTTTTATAATATTAATAAACATAGTTTCATCGTTAATTACAACATTGTTCACTCCATTAGATCTATATGAATGATAAATCTCTATTCCAAAGTTATGTCACACGGTTCTTTCAAGAAAATGTTGTATATATCCATAATAGTTAAAGATTTTCCAATTTTTTTTCCATATTCGTAGATTATGTGTACTAAATGTTGCAACAGAAAATTTTGTACAAGAACCCTTTAATATGATAATATTAAATTAAGTGAGCCTAAATTTCATACTTACCGTCATGCATGAAACTTAATTTAATATTAATATGATAATATTAAATTAAGTGAGCCTATTTCTTATATACTAGATTATTTGGATCAATCATGAAAATATATTATTTATTGACGTTGGATATTTAATATGACAACCAGAAATTTTGCGGTATCTTTTCGGTTTATATTTTTAGCTATTCCTGCATTGAAAAACTATATTATTTTGCTGTTATTGATAACTTTTTGATTAATAGGGTAATAACATTTTGATAATGGTCATGTCTCGTGTCGAGTGACAATTAAAATGTCTCTTCTGTATGATCAAACACTTAGTCATTGTACAAAAAGTTATACCTAATGCTAATGATACAACTTCAATATTTTAAATATCATAGAAGCTCAAGCATCACGTTTCTAATTCTCTTACAGAAGGGACAATTATTGAGCAGTAAGCTCAAGTATCACGATTCGATTTCTCTCAAATATGGGTAATTATTGAACCTCAATGTTCCCCTCCCAATAATTTAACTTATTTATATTCAATGAGAATCAAACATGTGATTCTAATTTTGATACTAATTGTAGAACTGAGCGCTTGACGTTTTACGAAAAGTTATAGTTAGTGGATATTGTGCAACTCCAATATTTAAAAGGTGTAATAACTCAAACGTCACGTTACGGTTTTTCTTCTGACATGGACAATTATTACAACTTAAGAATAACAATACAATATATGCATGTACTTGTCAGTTATAAAAAAAACATAAGACACATAAACAAATTATCTCATTATCATATGTAAACTTCAAGAACTGATCCCCCCACAGGCTTGGAGCAAAGTTGTCTATCGGGCGAACCATATCTTTTGAAATTTGAGCCATTTTTTCAGTGTATTATATATGTAATAGAAAAAAATATTTAACAAAATGAAGGATGCAGATGTGCGTCTATTTATAGCATAATAATCAAGTCAACAAAAAGTAATATTATAGTATATCTTAAAAAAAAATCTATAATATTATATACAAAAAATATCAGGCGACATTACCTTCCATTCCAAGTAGTTTCAGTCGTGGCTCATTTTCCACCATATCTACAAGTATATATTTATCCCGAATCCCCACTTTAGACACCTCAATTCTTTGTCCATTTTCGAGATCGGATTTGTAGTCCAGTGGTCTCATTCGTCAGACTAATTGGTTCTCCTCCTTGGGTTCGATCCCCCTCTCCGCATGTGTTGTAATAAAAAAAAATTCTTTGTCCATTTTGTTTACAATTATTCTTTTTATTATTTCAATCTTTAATTGATTAGACTGCAATTCCAAATTCGATTTTTTTAACAAAATTACGTTTTAACATGAGAAAATCTTAAGATGACACGCATTAATTCTAATAATATATTTTTTAAATACTCTAAACTTGGAACTCGATGTTTATTGAATATTAGCGATTTTTTTGCAAGCTTTATGTGTATATATATGTGATATTTTTGTTTTACATTTTTATTTATAATTTAATATTTTTTATAATAATATTTTTTAATAAAATGATATAATCATTTAAAAATTCCAAAGTTTGAATAAATATTAAAGAAAAATTTTAGTAGTTTAAAATTTTTTGAACAATATATATGATAGTGATGAAAGAAAAACACAAATTACTAAATGTTGTGAAAAAGTAAAAATTTATGGTAAAAAGTAAAAATCTCAAACTCTTAAAATTTACCAAACTACACACTCTATAATATTTTTCTCTCTACTCAATTGTATCAAATCTTTACAAATGGAGACCTATTTATAAGGATTCTTTGGAAAACAATCCAAAAACAATTTCATCATTACATACATCATCACACACTAATTTTCAACATTCAACACCTAATTTTACCTAATTTTCAACATTCAACATTATAATTTTCAACACAAATATTTTTCATATTTTCAACACTCCCCCTTGTGATGATGATCATGATACGATGATGTCTTCATTACGTGATTTTGTACTGTCTCGTTAAAAATCTTACTAGGAAAAACTCATTGGGATAAAAACCATAGTAAGGGAAAAAAAGTGCAGTCACGTAAACTCCCCCTCATGTTGACATGAACAATTCTTCACAAATTTCGTAGATTGCGCATCTCAATATTATATATGTGCTTTCTGAATATTGTCGTAGGAAGTGCCTTTGTGAAGAGATCTGATGAGTTTTCACTTGATTGAATGTGACGAACATCAATACATTTATTCTTCTCAAGCTCCTTGGTAAATGTGAAGAACTTCGGAGGAATATGTTTAGTTCTATCGCTTTTTATGTATCCTTCTTTCATTTGAGCTACACATGCAGCATTATCTTCATATAGTATCATAGGCTTCTCGTCGAATGATAATCCACATGAGATTTGGATATGTTGGCTCATTGATTTTAACCACACACATTCACGACTTGCTTCATGTAGTGCAATAATCTCGGCATGATTTGATGAAGTTGTTACGAGCGTTTGTTTCTGTGAACGCCAAGAAATTGCAGTGCCTCCACGAGTAGATACATATCCAGTTTGGGAACGTGCCTTGTGTGGATCAGATAAGTATCCAGCATCGGCATAACCAATTATACTTGGATTAGCATCTTTTGAATACAAAAGTCCCAAGTCTGTCGTTCCTCGTAGATAACGGAATATATGTTTAATTCCGTTCCAGTGTCTCTTTGTTGGATATGTGCTAAATCTTGCCAACAAATTTACGGCAAAAGATATATCAGGCCTTATACAATTTGTAAGATACATAAGGGCACCGATAGCACTTAGATATGGTACTTCTGGACCAAGAATATCTTCATCATCTTCACATGGACGGAATGGATCTTTTTCTATGTTTAATGATCTAACAACCATTGGAGTACTTAAAGGATTTGATTTATCCATATTAAAACGTTTAAGGATATTTTCTGTATAATTTGTCTGGTGAACAAACATTCCACATTCTTTTTGTTCAATTTGTAAACCCAGACAATACTTGGTTTTTCCAAGATCCTTCATTTCAAATTCTTCCTTCAAATATGACATAACTTCTTGAATTTCTTTATTCGTTCCAATGATGTTTAAATCATCAACATATACAGCAATAATTACGCATCCGAATGTTGTTTTCTTAATGAAAACACAAGGGCATATTGAATTATTTTCATATCCCTTTTTCATCAAGTGATCACTTAGCCGATTATACCACATTCGGCCGGATTGCTTTAACCCATATAATGATCTTTGTAATTTCACAGAATAACATTCTCTGGGTTTTGAACTTTGTGCTTCAGGCATCTTAAATCCTTCAAGGATTTTCATATATATATTACTATCAAGTGATCCACATAAGTAAGCTGTAACAACATCCATAAGACGCATTTATAAATTTTCAGATACTGCCAAGCTAATCAAATACCGAAACGTAATTGCATCCATCACGGGAGAATACGTTTCTTCATAATCAATTCCAGGCCTTTGACAAAAACTTTGTGCAACAAATCGAGCTTTATATCTTACTATTTCATTTTTCTCATTTCGCTTTCGAGTAAAAACCCATTTGTATCCAACAGGTTTTACACCTTCAGGTGTAAGGACTATAGGTCCAAAAACATTACGTTTATTTAGCGAATCCAATTCAACCTGGATGGCTTCTTTCCATTTTATCCAATCCTGCCGATTTTTACATTCACCAAAAGATTTTGGTTCATGATCTTCATATTATTTATGATGTTGATTGCCACATTATAAGAAAATATATCATCAATTTCTTCTATGTCTTTTCGGTTCCATATTTTTCCAGTATTAATATAATTGATAGAGATTTCATGATTCTCGTCAGTTTATGGTTCTGACAGAACATTTTCATCATCATGTGTTTCTTCAGGAACACCATTCTCTATTTTGTGATCATCATGTGTTTCTTCAGAAACATCATTCTTTATTTTGTGATCATCGCGTTTCTCTATGAATTTTTTTTTTCGAGGATTTTTATCCTTGGAACCGACTGGCCTTCCACGCTTCAGGCGTTTAATAACATCATGAGTATCTTCAATTTGTTTCTTCGGAATTTCAATTCGAGCAGAGGCATTTGCAGCATGTATATATGATTTAGTTATCCCTTTTGTGTCTGCAAATGCATCTGGTATTTGATTTGCTATTCTTTGCAAGTGCACAATTTGCTGTACATCTTTTTCACATTGTTTTGTTCTTTGATCCAGATGTAACAATGATGATACATACCATGTAATTTCCTTTTCGGTATGTTTCTGTTCTCCCCCTAACATTGGGAAGATTTCCTCATTAAAATGACAATCAGCAAAACGTGCTGTGAACACGTCGCCTGTCTGAGGTTCAAGATATCGAATGATTGATGGACTATCATAACCGATATAAATTCCAACCTTTCTTTGAGGTCCCATTTTCTTTCGTTGCGGTGGTGCAATAGGCACATACACCATACATTCAAAAATTCTCAGATGAAAAATGTCTTGTTCTTTACCAAATGCAAGCTGCAATGGGGAGTATTTATGATATGCACTTGGTCTGATGCGAATTAATGAAGCAGCATGTAAAATTGCATGTCCCCATATAGAAATAGGGAGCTTTGTTTTCATAATCATTGGTCTAGCAATCATTTGCAGACGTTTAATCAATGATTCAGCCAATCCATTCTGTGTATGTACATGAGCAACAGGATGCTCAACAATGATTCCCATAGACATACAATAATCATTGAAAGTCTGGGAAGTAAATTCACCAGCATTATCAAGTCTAATTTTCTTGATTGTATAATCGGGAAATTGATTCCTCAATTTTATTATTTGAGCAAGTAATCTTGCAAACGCAACATTTCGAGTTGACAATAAACATACATGTGACCATCTGCTGGAGACATCAATCAATACCATAAAGTATCTGAATGGTCCACATGGTGGATGGATTGGTCCACAAATATCACCCTAAATACGTTCAAGAAACATTGGTGATTCAGTTTGGATTTTGACTTGTGATGGTCTTATAATAAGTTTTCCAAGAGAACATGTTTTACATTGAAACTTATTATTCTGAAAGATCTTCTGGTCTTTCAGTGGATGACCATATGTATTTTCTATAATTCTTCGCATCATTGTTGAACCAGGATGTCCTAATCGATCATGCCAATTGGTTAATATTGAAGAATTATCAACTACCATGTTTGATTCAATGAGACTTATATGTGTATAATGCAATCCAGTAGGGAGTATTGGTAGTTTTTCAATTACATATTTCTTTCCTGATTTATATGTGATAAGACACATATACTTCTTATTCCCTTCATTCATTGTTTGAGTATCATAACCATGTGAATATATATCATTAAAACTCAACAAATTTCTTTTTGATTGTGGTGAATATAAAGCATCATTGATCAAAAATTTTGTACCATTAGGTAACAAAAATTGTGCTTTACCACATCCTTTAATCAAGTCTACAGGACCTGATATTGTATTTACCATTGTTTTTGTTGGTTTTAGTTCCAAGAAATATCTTTTATCTCGGAGAATAGTGTGCGTTGTACCACTATCGGGTATGCAAACTTCAGCTTTGCTCATAGCATTTTCCATATTTGAACTTCAAAAAAAATATGCAATGAAATAAAATTACTGACAATACATATGTAAATATAACACATATCATAATTATACAATAAAACATTATTATATGAATACATGAAAAATAAATTATTGTACATTTATATTCTACCATTATATTATTCATTTTCAGAGAAATCATTGAGAAAATCTGTAGCATCAATATTGTTCATTTCTATCCCACCAACATATTGATCATTTCCAGAGAAATCATTCATAAATCAGCAGCATCAAAATGAGTTGAATCACTCAAACGGTCACTTCGTTCAGTGAAGTTGATCTCTTTTTCTTTCCCCTTTATCGATTCTTTATAGAGCTTGCAAAGGTGCTCAGGGGCTCGACAAATACGAGACCAATGTCCTGAAGTGCCGCATCTGAAACAAGAACTTTCAAATCTTTTCGAGTGATTTTCATTAACACTCATGTTCTCATGATGCCTTTTCTGTGGATGGTTCGTGACGCCCTTTTGAGATGAGTTATAAAAATAACTATCTCTATTGTTTTCAAAACCATGGCCTCGACCACGACCACGACCAATTCCACGTCCACATCCACGACCACGACCTCGACCTCGACCTCAACCAAAACCTTATCTCTGGATTTGATTTTGGTTTCCAGGTTTAAATTTATTTTTACTCACAGCATTTACTTCTGGAAATGCTGTTGATCCAATGGGTCGGGACTGATGATTTCTCATTAATAGCTCATTGTTCTTTTCCGCAACAAGAAGACAGGCGATGAGTTCAGAATATCTCGTAAATCCACGCACTCTATATTGTTGCTGTAAAGTTATATTTGATGCATGAAACGTGAAAAATGTTTTTTCAAGCATTTTCGATTCTGTAACCTCATGTCCACAAAATTTTAGCTGCGAGATTATTCGATACATCGCTGAATTATAATCACTGACTTTCTTAAAATCTTGGAATCTTAACATATTCCATTCATCACGGGCGGTCGGAAGTATAACATCCCTTATATGTTCAAATCTTTCTTTCAATCATTTCCACAGAGCCATGAGATCTTTTTCGATGAGATATTCACATTTCAAACCTTCATCGAGATGTCGACGCAAAAATATTATAGCTTTTGCTTTTTCTTGTGATGAAGATATACCATTTTCTTTAATGGTCTCGCTTAGACCCAATGACTCAAGATGCATTTCTACATCGAGAGTCCATGACATATAATTTTTTCCCGTGATGTCGAGCGCAACAAATTCGAGCTTTGTCAAATTTGACATGGTGATACTAAAAAATTATGATGCATTGTATTAGTTAATGAATATTGCAATACAAAGTAATGGATAAACAACAAGTACAAGCATTTGTAAAAATAAAGAAAACACACGAGGAGAATATTCTCCGATAAATAAAAGACTCGTGAGTATGATAACCAAAATAATTAAAAATAACCTTGAGAAAGTCATCCTCTTTTTTCTTCAAAAATTTGATGAAGAATAATTTTTAGAGAATAGGAGAAAGTTGGAGTGATTGAAAGAGTTTGTGAGATCATATTTATAGGGCAAAAACTAGCCGTTTTGTTACCGTTTATGACCGTTGGTGTACAAAAAAATAAATACATGTATTTGTATAATTTTATGGTAATAATATGGTGTATATAATATTAGTCATGTTTAAATAATTATGTATATCATATCACATTATTATAATGAAGTGTCATAAGTTATTTTGTTTAAAAACCTTATAGGCTTTTATACTTGTCGTATCCCTTATCGGGAGTGTGGGATGTCGTCTTAACATCCTCCCAGGATTTATAACAAGTTTTTGAAAAATTTATTTTTATTATTTCTAATAATAACATTATATTGTATATTAAATAAATACACAATAAATAAATAACAGTAAAATAAATATAATTATTTTTGTTATCTTTTTCTTCTGTTTGGAGCTTGGAAAAGTATGTAGGACTTTTAGAGCTTCGTGCTGATAACGTGTTGTGAAAAAATAAAAATTTATGGTAAAAAGTAAAAATCTCAAACTCTCAAAATTTACCAAACTACACACTTTATAATATTTTTCTCTCTACTCAATTGTATCAAATCTTTACAAATGGAGACCTATTTATAGGATTTCTTTGGAAAACAATCCACAAAAAATTTTATCATTACATACATCATCACACACTAATTTTCAACATTCAACACCTAATTTTACCTAATTTTCAACATTCAACATTATAATTTTCAACACAAATATTTTTCATATTTTCAACACTAAAATAGTTTTTTATAATATTTTTTGTTAAAAGAAAATAAAGTACTTTATAATTTTAGAAGGATATTGTTAGTATTTTAAAAAATTCATCATGACATTAAAATTCATCTTAACTTTTCAATAAATTACAAACCGTAAAAAAAAATTAATTATTTTAGGTGTCCTAAACTATAGGAGATAATATATATTATAGATAAGAAATGAATTTTTAAGCGGTTTATATTTTTTATTATCGCTGTCTCTGTCTCTATCTCTACTGTATTAAATGTTAGCCTAAAATAGACGAAAAATTTGGTAAGTTAGGTACCGCCAATTCCACAGATTGCATGCATTATGACTCCTCGTCAATTTTTATAATTATGATATTATTCGAATTTTAATATAAATTATTCTATTAAAAATATTAATTAATTAAAATAATTTTTTTCGTCAATTTTTATAATTATGATATTATTCGAATTTTAATATAAATTATTCTATTAAAAATAATAATTAATTAAAAGAATTTTTTTAAAAAAAAATCGACTGTATAAGCATGTACATAGACGCTAGTTTTTATAATTCCTAGAAACTTTATTCACGCACAAATTGATGCAAGCATGCAAGATTGTGGTTAAATACGTAAAACTACATGTGATCATCATTTTGAATTTTAAAATCGCCGTGTTATTGATTATTAATGAGTGATATCTATTGAAAATTTAGAAACAATATTATTCAGTAACTCTATAAACGATTTGCTTTTTATAAATCTGAAAAATTTATTATAGTTAATGTGAAAATATTTTATCGGTGACAAGTACGTAACTCTTACATTGAGAATGAATCACTATAAATCTCGTGTGTTCTAGTATTTATTTCTCGTGCGATTTATCGTTTTGGGAATTGAGACTGATACTCTCTTCCTAACACAATTTTGAGGTCGGTAAAATATTGGAACGTGCATGGTCCTCTAAATTCAATGACTCCCTATTTTTATGTTCTACAAGAAAAAATAGATATGCAGATATTTTTTCGCTGAAAATTTGTAAGGTTTGGGACCTATTTGTCCAACAGTTAAAAACAAGTAATCTCGTATGTGACCGTAAATTTGTGTTTTATCAGACTTAAGTGTTACGTGAAATGTTACAACATTTCAAACAACATGCAGCGGAATATTTAAGTTTGTAACACAAATTAATATTAAGTAGATGCGATGGAACATAATAAATTTTACACAAGTATGTTATACTTGTGCAATGGCTCAGGACAAAAGTGATCACTAGAAAATAACTTTCAGTTTACAAAAACCAATCACTAGTGATTTTAATGAAAACCAATTTTCTCAACACGTTTGAGAAAATAACATGTTTTCTAAAACAACTAAACACTAAAAGACAATTAAGAAAGAAAAAAAGTGATGCCAAAAACTGGAGCAACAAAAACAAATCTTCAGCCAGCTCCTTCACGGATGTTGCCTGTAGATATCTCCAACAATCATGGCAACACATGAAACATCACTATTCAAAACAACAACGTCCTTGTAGAATGTTTTTCTCTGAAATCCATGACATATAAAGTGCAGACGATATACAGCCACAAATACATGCAAAGTGCAGACGATATGCAGCCACAAAAACTTCCAGTAGAGAGTGAAAGACGAATCGGTCTTGAGATCAAATAGAATTAAAGCACCAAAAAGAACGACCACACCTTTCCTTAACTTGCTTCCTTTATTTATAGTTGTCTCATCTTCTAGGATTTATCTTCAAAAAATCTTCAAGATACAGAAATCAAGAGTTCTATTAGAAACAACCTCTTTTTTTTAAAAAAAAATCAATAATGCCATATCTTAAAAATCATTATCATAAATATCATATCTAGAAAGGTAAAAGCAATAATTCAATATCTCATGCAATCTTATCTATATAAAAAATATTTCAAGGGATAAATTATATTTGGAATCCAAGATAATTTTTCCTTTCAAAAGTAATTGACCTTAACTCAATTCCATGTAGCTTCAGTGGTTCTTTTTGCAGCATGCAGTGTGCCTCCAATAGATGATAAGCCTACTAGCTTAATAAACTTTACCATCTTGCATGTGATTAGAGGATTAGGGCTGCAGTTAGGCCGGCGATTTAAGATGTACAGGTAGGCTATATGCAATTTAAGAAGCTGACTAATTTTATTAATGGTGTGATTATTTTGTTATAATTTATAGATTTTGTGACACAATATGATAAGTTTTTGGGTATCGACATTGATCATTTTATTCAAATGAACCTCCTTTGTCTATTATGGAGACAAGCATGTCTTTAGTCACAGGCCCCGAGACCGAGGTGTATAACATCCGATATTGTTTAACAATTTAACATTGTAAACAATAAGCCTCGTAGTACCATATACAACAAACTGGTGTTTTTTCATAAATAAACTTGTCCTTACAATGTAAAAGTCAAAATAGATAAAGTGTGGAAACAATTACAATTGAACTAAAAGCATAACTAAAACATGGCTTTGAGATTGATCATCACCACCCTTAGAACATCTCTTGCCCCTCGACTAGCCGCTCTTCGTTCTTATCTTGGGGGAGAGAGAGAGAGTAAGAGGTGAGTATTTCGTGAAATACTCAATAGGTGAGGCTGATCGATCATAACAAACAATAAAGGTACAACATATATATTTACACATTTCGAAATATAATCATATCAAATACAAGTCAGAACGTAACAAAATAAATGACACTGAAAATCATATTATTTTCTATTATTGTTAATTGATCATTCTCTAATTTTTAATCATCTGAAGGACAAGACTAGTTAACGATTATTATATCCCATTATATTAGGGCCATATCATAAGAAATATTTGAAATTCCTTTGTCATTTCAAATACAAATCATAACAATGCCCTTAATATTTCAAACATATATTTGAAATTCCTTTGCCATTTCAAATACAAATCATAACAGTGCCCTTAATATTTCAAACATACTTTTGAAGGTTTTAAAAAAATCATGACCTAAAAAACCAAAGCGAATCAAAAAGATGACCCACATATATAGAATTGAAAGAATATATATAATGTCGATCAAATTTTCAAACATATATAGATATAATTTATAAGCGTAAGTCCACTTACTTGATTAAGGTCTAAAAACATGAAGGGCCTTTAAATTTTAAAATTTGAAGTTTAAATTTCGAAATTTTAAGCTGTTGGCTTGGCTGCTTGCTGCTAAATTTTAGTTGGTCAATTGTTCCATCATTGAGCCTTATTCAGTCAAATAATTTTCGAAAATTAGGAACCGCATGGTTCAGCTAAAGAGTCCATCCATTTTTAGCATCCGAATTCGAGTTTTGTGATGCTAAATATTTCATGGTCAAAAATTTCAGGTTCTCACATTAAGTTTTTAGTTAAATATAAAGTTACGGGAGTGAATTTTATAGGTTATTAATGACTTGTTGACTAAATATAAATATTACATAGGCCATCACTATCTAGTAAAATTAGAAATATCACGTGAATGATGAAAGTAAATATTAAACAAACAAAACTTTATAAGAAAAATTATGGGATTGAAGAAAAATATTTTTGTATATAATTTTAAGCATAAAAATTATTGGTGTTTTATGTATAAATAACTGAACATTTCTCACGAAAGTCGAGCAAAACTGCACAAAAAATATTTCAATATAGAGCTCTATATCCTACATATATTATTCTTTCCTCTAAAGATCTGTATCCTTCAATGATGTTTTCATGTGTTCTAGATAGACAAAGTGTTTGCACAATTTCTTGAGAATACGGGCGTGAATCTTAAATTCGATCTTTAGTTCTAATATCTTCAGAAAATATGAGGCTAAACCGAAGGATATTTGAATGAAAAACGATACTAGGAAAAAAAAATTCATACCATGATCATTGGATTTATACAATCACAAAGAATCTAAAATGAACATAAAAACGAAATAAGAGTTGTTGAAAATCTGAACGAAAAACTAGACAAAATACTAGAAATACTAAGAAACTGTGAAAGTTTGATAGAAATTTGACTAGAGAGAACTTGCGTCTCTCACTTGTTTCTGCCGATGTTTTTGTTTCATTTCTGGGGAGTTCCCCACTTCTCCCATGATCTTAATACACGATCTCCGATGTTTCACGTCGTTTGCATGTGGGCTTCAGGGCCACTGGTGTGAGTCCACATACTTTTTCAATATTTCAACCAATTAGCCATTTAAAATATTTTAGTCTAATGGGCCAATTTTTTTTTCTAATTTGTTGGTTTTCATTCACACTTTCTTGGGACAATAATTTATTTTTGGTGCAAAAAAAATATCCCCACAGGCATTGGCCTATTGGGCCAAAAATTCTTGTGTATAATCTTTTTAACAAAACAAAATCATTTTCATTTTTATTTCATTAATCATTTGGCCCACAACAACTTTAGGGAATTGAGCCACTAGAATGATTAAAAAAAGTTCAAATTTGCAAATGGTCTCATAATTAAATTCAAAAAAAATATTTTGTCCCGCTTTCTTCCTTCTTCTTCCAAAATTTTCTTCAGAAACCATGCTTTTTAAAATCCCCAATTTCATTTTTTGGAAATTTTATTTCATATATCTTTTAACAAATTCTCAGTCACCTTTTCACCTACACTCACCAAAAACATTCACGACTGGCCACAATTGTCGCCCGAACGTGCACAGCGCTTGATCTTGCTGCATCATTTTCTCATGTCGTTGGCTTGGCAGCCATGAACTCGACTTTTTTCCCTTTTTTTGCAGCTAAACTACTCTCGTACTCAACCAATTCATGCTACCTCAAGCCATCGTCATCGAATGTGCTCTGACCCAAGTCCTCTCCCTTACCATTTAGTGTCACGCTAAGGTTGGTACAAGCTCTTCTTTGCTTGTAGAAATATTTTTAAGGTGTTTTTCAATTTGTCCACATGAAATCCATAAACATTTTCTAGCCTCCAACTTTGTTCAGATTGTCGATCCAGTTGACGCCCTTACTATTGTGATGCCTAGAGCCCAAGCTACTCCCCAAGCTAACTCTCCATGTCCCATGACCACATATAGTTATCTTGTTTTCTTTACTTGGATTTTATGCCTTTAATTATGCTCATTTACCTATAAATATTCTCATATATTGAATCAATTGAACCTCATGAGACTAGCAATATTACCTGTGGGGAAACGAAGCCGCCTTATTTCTGGTTTGGCTTGGCCTGCTTTCCTATTTTGCTTTAGTTGATTCATCTTGTCATGTTGTGGCTTCACAGTTACTGAAACAAAGTTGTATGTTCATGCATGTGTATTTCATTGTGTCTTGGCTTTTTTAATTGTCTACATGCTACTTTTTTTTAACTATGTGGAATTCTTTTGGGGAATTGGTCATCTATGTGCTTTTTGGCCATTCATTAACCTTCACTATCATGATTATAGCAAGTTGGCCATTGGTTGGCCTTGACTTGACAATTTCTATTAACCTGTGAATTCCTCGTACAACCTTTATATGTTTGTAGTTGTTTTTAGTCACAACCAATCATTCGTTCCGAGCTTGCCGCTGATGCTATCCAGGTCTATGATTGCTACAATTCCCCCATCTCTGATCACTTTGGCTGCACCAAATTTATCATCAGAAGTTGTTGCCCCATCCATATCTACCATCGTTTCATATTGGTTCTTATGATGTTACAACATCCTTTCTTGCCTCTCTATTGGATACTCCCCTTGTTCAGTCTCATGCATCTTTTAGATAAAGTACTTCCTTGGCTCGCTCATCTCGTTTACTTTACCTAACTAATGTGTTTGAATTTTTTCAACCATTAGTTGGCCTTCTTGTATTTGTAATTATCATTTGCCTGACGGGGGAGTTTGATGCCTTACCAAATTTGTTGCATCTATTTCGAGCTATGGATCTACTCACAACTCTAGAAACTCCTCCACCGGCTGCTAAAATCTTTTATAAGATCGAGGAAAAATTGAAAATATTACTGCCACAATCAAACAAAAATGGTACGCCCTTTACCAAAATTTTTTTGTTGGTGGCAAGTATTACTAAGACAATTTTTTGACATACCATATTTTGGCCGAACTCCCCATAACAGCTTTACAATGAGCCAATGAATCTTTAACAGTTGTTATGTTCTCTTTATATTTAAAATTGCATGCTGCATTTCACCTGGTTCACAACATTCTTCTTAAGCAGATATTTGTGTGCATGCATCTTTCTTTGCTTATTGGTTGTTGGTTTTGACCATGATAATGTTAGGCTATATGCTGGTCATACTCCCTCATAGTGATTGGTCAAAATTTGGTCACTTTCACTAGTAGAAAAATCGCTTTTTACTTCGCGTATTCAATGAAGTAATAAGGTAGTTAATTGCCGAAGTATATGGACGTGAAGTAATAGATGTACCTTTTACTTTGCATAATAACCGAAGTTGTATGATTGAAATTACTGAAGTCTTTGACCGGTTTTCCTTCGAAAACCGGTCCGGAATTGGAACGGTGCCGAAGTAAGAAATGTGTTTTACTTCATCGATTTTTGTAAATAGTAAAGTAATAGAATATATATAACTTCGTCTTAATTATTATTTAGCGAAGTAGTTTATAATATTTTACTTCACAATTTACATTGAGTGACGAAGTAATTCATCTGAAAGACTTCGTAGTTATGTATTTTGGTGAAGTAATAGACGCAAACAACTTCACAATTTATCCCATTTGTTGAAGTAAATATAATCTATAACTTCAGCATTTATCCTATTTGTTGAAGTATTTTATATTATGTTACTTCAAAATTTACATTTAGTGACGAGGTAAGTGGTTCGAAAGACTTCAATAATTTGTATTTTGTTGAAGTAATTACGCAAAACAACTTCGTTTTTACAGAACAATGGTGAAATAAATTAATTCTATCACTTCGTTTGATTTCTTATTGACGAAGTATTTAATATTATGTTACTTCACAATTTGAAAATAACAACGAAGTAATTTATCTGTTACACTTCATTATTTTTTATTTTGATGAAGTAATTGTTAAAAAAAGACTTCGCAATATATGACTTAATACACTAATATAATTAAATTCATAAATTATCCATCTAAAAATGATGAAGATCCAGAAATACACAATTACATATTCATCAATCCACAAATAACCCAAAAATATATCCACAAAACCAAAAGTATATCCAAAAATCCACAATGACAAACAAAATATTTATCCCAACATACAACATCCATTTAATCACCTACATAGGAGTAGACAAATTCACTCCATTCACTTCTGACCTCATCATATTGAGATTTGTTGTAAAATTGGTTCTTGATGCATCCTGCAAACTGAAATTTAAAAAAGAAAATACATTAAATTATTCTATTTTAAATAAAAATTGACAGATATATATTTAAAAAGTATTTAAATTGATGGAATCTGAACATATTACATATATGTTGGCACTTAAATAAAAAAATGGAGATATAATGAACAAAAATTACAGATATGCTAACAGCCATGTGTGAGAACTTCACAAAACTGAGAAACAGATTAATGAAGCATGCAACCAAGAATCGGCTCAAAGGAAAATCTGATTGTGCATCAGCATACAATATGACTGTACCAGTTCTCGACTGAAAACACAGATGCTTGGACAGAAAAGTCCAAAAATCACATAACCAAAAAATGTCTAGAATTTCTGTTTTGAGTTGTTTTTGGTTAATGTGAATGTACCATTTCTCGGCAGAAAAGTCCAAAAATCACAAAATATGCATTTCCATTTCTCGGCTACAAGCTAACGATGGCAGTGAAGACATGAAGATGACAACTTGGATATAAAGCTATGCAAGAAGGAAAACCGTTTTTACAGAATTGGTAGAGATAGAAGATGCAAAGGGTTAGCCTTGCAAGAATACCAAAGACACTGCGTTTCGATCCATCAACTTCGTTTATCAGTGGACTTTTCATTGCTAAGTTCACCAAGTTAACAATTCCATAACAGTTTTGTATCTCAATTTTTATTACTGTAACTACAAACTAAAAGTACATGGAACTTAATTAAAGCATTTAAGAACTCTCTGTAGATACAGCAAAGGAAAATGAACGAAGAAGATAGGTAAAAGCAATATTATGCAATGGTACGGATTTGAAGAATCATGGGGATTTGTATAGTTTTCAAGAGTTACCAATTAATGAAACTTTCCAATTTCTAGACCCAATTCACTAATATCAGTGGTTATTCAAGATGATATGGTTTCTGAATCGGCTACCAATTCATGAAACTTTTCATTGAAGAGCCTATGGTTTCTGACTCGGCTAACATCAGTGGTTATTCACTAATATCAGTGGTTATTCACAATGCAGAATCCAACATACAAAATCTGAATTTTAGAAATATGGATTTTGTATTCAGATTTTAGCAGCTACGGTACTGCTAAAATCTGAACACAAAATCCATATTTCACTAATATAAAATCTGCAGAATCCAAAGGCAAACAAGTTACTGTGTTCAGCTAAAATATCACTAATATAAAATATATCACAATGACAATAATTCATCTCAAGCAATTATATCAACAATAAAATATATCCCAATGGCAACACATTATCTCAACAATAAAATATATCTTAATGGCAACAATTCATCTCAATCAATCAAAAAATTTATCCCAAGAAGAAACTCACCATCTTCTCCAACTGTGGATCATCGCAATCGACTATCTCTTTCATGTACCTCATCACACAATATCCACATTCAATAGAACCACTTTGTTTTAGATTACCCTATAATGGAATTGAAAAGTTAATGCAACAATCACAATCTAATTAATAACCACTATCAATTCATGTATTCATAAATAAGTATGATACATACCGTCAATATTTTAAAACCTGGCCCTTTATAAATACCCTTCGAGGCATTGTACATCTTCACCCCACTACATTTTAAAAAGTAAGAAGTTATTTTTTTGCATATTTATAAGTTAATGTATTCAAAATCAACATAAGATACTACCTACTTTGTCACAATAGTTTTACATGTATCATCTTGGTTCCTGTTAGACGTAGAATCCAATAAATATATCATATTCTTATCTTCGTTGACGATAGTCAAGATCCAATGGTACCTGAAAAAATGAAATTACAGCATTGACTATCATGAAGAAGAAATCTATAAATAACTAAAATCTTACCCAGTGTTGTATGGGATGAGGCAGATGCTATCTCTACACACTGCTTCCAACTGGTCAGCAATATGTTGTGATAAGTCTCGGCCATCTGTGCCAATCGGGCATGTAGGTATATTACCGGGATCCACAAACGAAAAATAATCAGCCTTGTCTTTTTCCTTCAAATATTTGTAGAGGTGACTGCAAGATATAGATGCACAAATATATCGTTTAGAAAATTTTCAAAATATGAACAAGTACCACAAAAAATATTATATAAATGCACAAATATTGTAAGTTAGACATTATATATACCCCATGTAAACTAAAATTTGTCTGGCACCTATCTCCCTCATCTCAATAAAGCGTAAGATATCTTCTCTTAGCAACAATATGCTTTTAGGATGTCCAAACGTAGCGTCCTCAAACTCAATGTATATGGTATCCGATTCATTCAGCAATCTAACAACATGAGAGTAGATATACTTGCACGACATGGGTAATGTTTTTTCAATTTCTTTGAACTTGTCGCGCTGACCAGGAACATCCGCAAGCGCAAATGATTGAGGTTTCCCCTTCCTCTACAATTAAAATATTATTCATACAAGTATTTTAAAATAAAAAATTGTTCAAGCAACATATCTGACAATTGCAAACACAAAGTCAAATGAAAACCTAAAGTACCTTTGTTCGTTGGAAAAATAACCAACTCTTTAGGCCAACCAACAATGACTCCAACAGCATCATTGATGATTGTTGGTCCAAACTTAATTGGGATCGGAAGCTGTGCTTTTTCATCTAAGACAACATCAATAGATACCTTGAAGTTCTCTTCCCAAGTGGAACATGGTGGAATCATAACATTTGGACCTCCTTATGATATTATTGTGCCATAAGCCACCACGTTTTCGCGTTCTTTTACAGCCAGGTGACATTTTTTCTCCTTTCAAGAACAAAAAGACATGATATATTTTTATATGGAGGTGAATAGAATTTAATTGACATTAAATTCAGAGACATACAACCTTCGTATTTGAAGTGCCGCAATCATAAACTTCTTCCACATCATCTTACAATTTTGTGTCTTTCACTCCTGAGAACTTGTTTGATGCTACAGTCTCAGAAGATCGATCATTGATTAATGGAATCACAGCAGCAAGTTGAAACCTCAGCATCTCCAATTCAGATTTCAAACTTTTAGTCTCCTCTGATTGTGCTTTTACATTTTCAATCAAAGCTTTTGAGATTGTTTCTCTCTTCTTTCTTGGAGTTTTAAAGTATACTTGTGGTTTTACGAAACCTCCCACACCTCGAACCCTTCCATAGTGTTCTTGGCTTCCTAAGGCAGCGGTTAACACGTCATTCATTCCAGAAGATTTGAACTCTCCTTTGCCTTTCTTTTTCAACAATTCATCCTACAGTTGGAGACATGACAAATCAATTCACAAATTACAGTGTTATTTATATAGGCAATATGGCGATTGAATAAAACTAAACATTTACAATTTTTTCAGCTACTTCTGATGTCTCCGAACATGTTATGTTGCCAGATTTGTCTTCTCGAGCTTTACGCCAAAGCACAGATCTATCAACTTCCTCATCTTCAGCAACCAAGTTTTTGTTCCGCTACAATTTCAAAATTCATATGTTTAATAACATGAAGAACATGCCAAAAATTACAAATATATTGCTTTGTTTCTTACCAGTTCAGCCTCCAAGCCAATGTAACCCTTGCGAGACATTCCGTGGTGATATTTACAATGCATGGTCCGTTGTTTTTGTTTTTCATGAGTAACCTACATCATTATGTTGGCTCAGTTAAGTATTGAATTTAATAAATTCGTGAGGAAACATATCAATTATTAAAGTACATCCCATGATGGATCCAGTCTCGCTTCCACAAACGCTTTCCAATCTGCTATTGAGAGTTGATACTGACTTGGTGGAGAAATCAACTTTTCAAGATTATCTTTGTTCGGCCAAACAAATCTACTAGTCAATTTTTTTTTGAAATCTCGCCACTTCTGAGATGCTGAATTCATCATAGCATACTCACTTTGTGACGCTAGTTCAAAGACATTCTGCAACAAAAACAGAATAGTTAGAGGTGCAAGTATGACTGTAAATTCAAATTGAAGCTTGTACTTACCGAGATCTCTTCCCACAGTTTTTGTTTTATGTTTTCTGGAACTTCAGACCATGACTTTATACTGATTGGCACCATGGCTCTAGCAATAGAACTAATGTATGATTGTAAAGCCCTTCCATTTGCATTGTATGCTGGCCGCCCCATGTCATCATAATCAATCTTTGCTTTTTTCCCCTATCTAGCAGTAGCAATTAGTTTACCCATCAACGTAAGGCCTCGCTTGTTCCTCTGCACATCTACAAGATGTTCTTCTCCATCAGTAAGTATAGGGTGCTCTGCATTAGTAACTTCATTTGGCTTATCATCATGTACTCCTTGTATCATCTCAACTGTAGCATTTGATTCCTTTTTTTTACGACCCATTGAGCTTTTTCTGCATATTTACATGAATGAAACCAATGTTAAAACCTACACAATAACATTAACCATTAAAATAACATAAACAATAATTCTAATAAGACATGTATAAACATGACATAAATAATAACAGAAACAATAATAACATAAATAATAAACATGACTTGTAGAAACCTGACATAAATAATAAACATGACATAATAATAGCAATGAGGTTATGTTCATAGCATAACAAAAAACATGACATAAAAGTGAAAAACATCATTTTTTCTTGTTCGTTTCCTAGCCACCCTCAGTTTCTGATCTAAAGTAACTTTCATGAGCCGGAATACAATGAGTGTCAACATCATCAATTGGTCGAGAAACAGGAATACTAGTCCAACCATCATCATCTCCCTCGTAACATCGATTTGGCACAGGGAGTACAATTGACCACCCTTTTTGTAATAGGTCATCAATATAAAAGACTTGATTAACTTGACTTGCAAGGACAAATGAGTCATTCTTGTGCCCTATTTTGTTCATATTGACCAAGGTGAATCCACATTCATCATTGTTGATTACTCCTTTGTCATTTGCAACCCACGCACACTTGAAAAGAGGAACTTGAAATTGATGATAGTCCAACTCCCATATTTCTTCAATCACTCCATAGAAAGTCACATCAGTCATCAAGAGATTCTTATCTTTGGCGCTAAAGACAAGCATGGTGCTAGCAACTAGAGAAACCCCACTGTTTTGGCAAACTCTCTCATCATCCCGTGCCTTTGTTTGGTATAAATTGCCATTTATCAAGTAACTACTATACTTAATGACTTGCCCACGTGGACCATGAGCCAGCCATGTCAATGTTGATGTCGTTCCACCATTGCAGCTATCTATTTAAGCATCCACCTGACATTTATACAATTAGAATAGGGTGATTAAAATACTAGCTACAAACTGTTCACCTCAAAATGCATAAAGCATATTTATCCACCTAACCTTTGCACGAAACCAGTCAATGAACTTCTTATTGTGAGCATCTTGTATCCACCTTTCATCTTTCTCTTTTTTCGGAAACATTGACTTCAGGAAATATTTATGTTCACTGTGGAAATATTTATATAGCAATTTGTGTTGGATATTAAATATTTACAATCACATGGGTGCAGAATCATAGATTAATGAAATACACTTTTACATAATGTAGGGAGATACTTCTTCTGTATTTTCCAGCACAGTCAAATGTGCTTGTTGAAGGTCAACTTGTGGCACTATAATTGGTGTTTTGCATGCTAAGAAGCCAGGAATGTTTGATTTGGGATCGCGATTTGATTGAGGAACCCCAATAGGATCAAGGTCATTTAGGTATTCCGAACAAAACTCAATTGCTTCTTCGGCTGAATATCTCCGAACAATGCAACCTTCAGGATGTTTTCGACTGCCTACATAACTCTTAAGCACCTTCATGGATCTTTCGAACGGGTACATCCACCGGAAGTACACTGGTCCACATAATCGAACTTCTCGAACAAGATGAACTGTTAAGTGAAGCATGACATCGAAGAAAGAAGGGGGGGAAATACTGCTCCAATAAGCAAAGTGTAACAACCAAGTCAGATTGCAGCTTATCTAACTTGGCTACATCTATCACCTTGCAACAAATATCTTCGAAGAAGAAGCATAATCTTATGATGGCATATCTAACATGTTTTGGTAATGCATCACGTATGAGTATTGGCAGGAAATGCTGCATTAGAACATGACAATCATGAGATTTCAAGCCAATCAATTTCAACTCAGATAAGGACACAATATTTTTCAGGTTCGATGAGAAACTTTCTGGGACTTTTATATCCATTATCGACTGACAAACTTGTAACTTTTTTTTTTTGTGAATGAGCATGCAGCAGGAGGAAGATATGTTCTTTTTTCACCAAATTTAGGTGCCAATTCAGGCCTAACTCCCATTTGAACCATGTCCAACCTAGCTGCCACATTGTCCTTGGTTTTTCCTTTAACATTCATCAAAGCATTAATGAGATATTCGAAGACATTTTTCTCTATGTGCATCACATCGAGACAATGCCTAACATGCAGATGTTTCCAATAAGGAAGATTGAAAAAAATTGATTTCTTCTTCCAACATTTTCTGAAATCTGTTAATCCAAAATCTTTTTCTTCTTTACTATCTTCCAAATTATTGTCCTTTGCATTCTTTCTTTTTTTACCTTTCACACTAATCTTCTTTCTGAAAACACACCTTATGTCAGAAAGCTTGTCAAACAAAGCAACCCCAGATAATGGTGTAGATGATTCTCCATGTTCTTCCATACCATCGAACTCTTTCATTTGCCTCCGATATGGATGAAACCGTGGTAGGAATCGTCTATGACCTACAAATGACATTTTCTTCCCATTTTCCAAATGCTTTGCACAAGTATCTTCTTTGCATACTGGGCATGCATAATAACCATGTGTAGTACATCCACTAAGGTTACCATAGGCTGGAAAGTCATTGATGGTCCATAATAAGATTGCTTTAAGAGTGAAAAATTGTCTTCGATAAGCATCATAGACACCATCAACTCCATCCCACGATCGTTGAAAATCTTCAACTAACACATCAAGATAGACATCTATATCGTTTCCTGGCTGTTTAGGCCCTGAAATGAGCATAATTAGCATGATGAATTTTCTCTTCATACACATGTTTGGAGGCAGATTATAGGTGACCAACATAATTGGCCAGCAACTGTACCGACTACTAAGGTTGCTATAAGGATTAATTCCATCAGCTGCAAGTGCCAGGCGAAGATTTCTTGGTTCACTTTCAAAGTAGGGCCACATATGATCCACCAACTTCCAAGATGGTGAATCAGCTGGATGACATAACTGACCGGGAACTCCTGTGGTTTCTGCATGCCATGTTAAATTTTTGGAGGTATGTAGAGATTTAAACATGCGCTTAAATCTTGGATATGGGAGGGAAATACCACAACATCTTTGCAGGAACACATTTATTCTCGACGTTCTTCTTGGTTAGCTTCCACCGTGACAAGCCACATTTAGGGCAGTTTACGCAGTCCTTATATTGCTTCCTATAAAGAATGCAATCATTGGAACAAGCATGAATCTTTTCATGACTCAACGCCAAACAACTCAATGTCTTTTTTGCATCATACATTTTGGTTGGCAAGTTGTGATTATCTGGTAGCATATTCCCAAAATCCATTAGTAGATCGGGAAATAGAGCGTCACTCATTCCATGCTTTGCTTTGGTGTTGTATAGTTTCACAATTGCACTCAACTTTGTGTAACGCTTACGTCCATTATACAAAGGTTTCTCTGCTTCCTTCAAAAATTCCATAAACGCTTCTGGATTTTCTGTATAGTTATCATATGCTGCCTCACACATATTAGTGGTTTCAAAGGCTCCGTGATAGTTACCAATTGGCTCCTTGTTGGTGCTCCAATTTACTTTGTCACTTTCAGCAGACTCACCGTGCCAAATCCAATTCACATAATTTTGACTAAAACCGTGGAAATAAAGATGCTCTCGAATGGACTTAGCTGGTCTTTTTTTAAGATTTTTACATTTGCAACAAGGACAATGAATTAAATTGGGGTCAATATGGGGATTCTCTAAACAACCTCCTCTAAACTGTTCCACACCCTCCTCGTACTGTTTTGACATTCTATCCGAGTGAATCCAAGATTTATCCATTTCAATACAGCAAAATACCAGAAATATATAACAATAAATTTGATCTAAACTTGAAAATATTACATTTAATAATGTCATTTTCAATTTAATTTCTTGAACGCACAAAAAATGAAAGAACACTACCTATTGATGAAAATAAAGCAACATTGTTCCTGATTAATTTTGATTTGAATTACTCTCACATGTGCCGAAAATTAGGAACCCAGAGACGGACAAACAAGTCGACAACAAGAAATTAACCAATTATCATTCCAATAAATACCATACCTCGGGAAACTGGTGACGGACTAACACAGATAAAGCAATATCATTCCAGTCAAAATGGAGAAGAAACAAAGGCGTAGAGGACGGCAATTGTGTATCTCAGTCGCTTCTTCCGTCTCAGTGCTTTGAACGGTGGTGGTGGTGGTGTTTTGCTTCCCTCTCGGTGAGTGAAACGGCGCTGGTGTTGGTGGTTCGAAGCGACGTGGTGTATCTCTAGTCGCAGCTTCCCTCTCGGTGCTTGGAATGGTGGTGGTAGTGGTGGTGTTGTTCGTCCCGCCTTCTTCTCTCTCGGTGGTGGAACGGCGGCGGCGGTGCATGGAATGGAGGCGGCGCGGCGTGGTTCGAAGCGAAGAAGACTGAAATTAGGATTAATTTTGAAGGAAAATGTGGATCGATCGAAATGAGCTCGTCTGAAGGATATATGATATAATCGATATTAAATTAATTAAACTTATCGGTTCATCTTTTTACTTCAGTATGAACTTATTTTTCTTAATTTTTTACTTCATCAACATTGATATGCCAAAGTAAAATATAATAAAAAAATACAGTGAAGCCCGTGTTTTTAAACATCCGAAGTAAAATATATTATTTTACTTCGCTTGTGTTATTACTGAAGTTATTGGTAATGTAATACTTCGTAATTTATTATTGCCGAAGTAACGCCTGTCGAAGTAAAATCAGATTTTTATACTATTGTTTAAGGAGGAATCCATCATATGTCAGCAAATGAAACCAAAAGATAAAATATAATATATTTTTTTGTTGCAATTCACTTGGGTCACACTCACCCAGTCCAAGCATCCATTTGCATGCATTGCACTTCAATTGGACTCTTTTCCCACGTACATGTGTCTTATGTCACGTCCCGAGACCGGAGTTAGTCGACATCGGCGTTGCTCAACAATCACATAAACAAGCCTCGTAGTACAATATAAACCAAAACCAGTTTCTTTCTCATAATCAACAAAAAAATCGTCTTTACAACTTAAATACCAAAATAAACTGATTAAAAATGTTTTAAATAGTGCGGAAGCGATAAACTTAAACTAAGCTTTAAAACTTCTGGAATAACTCGGGATCTTCTACCATCCCCAAAATTGCTCTTGCTCATCTTAATCTATTTGCTCTTCGTTCTTATCTGGGTGGAGATGAAGTAAGGGGTGAGTATTTTGGGAAATACTCAGCAAGTGAAGGGGCCGTTCGAGACACGAAACAACATATACATATACTTGAATTCAAATTTTACATAGCATATCGTAACTTAAATAATAACGAATACTCATACTTCATAATCATAACATGTTATCACATATCATATTCGTACATCATACTTGTTTAGCATACTCATTTTGCACTGAAAGCCATCTCAGTTCCATGGTTTCCTGATATCGGTCTCCTATATGTTAATCCTCTAAGGAGTGAGGCCATGTCCAATATGTTAATCCTCTATGGAGTGAGGCCGTACAACGGTTACCATCCCACCGTATAAGGGTCATAGTTCGAAAATCCTTTCTCATATCCAATCGAATCCTAACAGTGTTTTTAACATAATAACTTGACAAATCTTGAAGAAAATATATAATGAACAAGGAATTATGCTCGAACGAACTTTCAAAAACTCAAGGGAGATTCGTACACAAATTATAATTTTTTTAAACGCAAGCACACTTCAAAGAAAAGGTGTGGCAACAAAAACTCACTTACGAAAGAATATATACATAACAAAAGCGCACTTACGAAGGACAAGTGTACGAATTATATTATAACAAAAACCCACTTACCTTGGACCTGGAAGAAAACATGAAGAATTCGAAAACCATAGAAGAATCGTGCAACTGGCACTTCGAAAACGCAGCAGCACCATCGCCCGAAAAATCAGCCGTCTTGAAAAATTCATTGTGCCTTATTGAACCGTTGGATCGGGCTCAAATTTTCACAGTATGTTCAAAAATATGTCGAAAAAATTATGATGTGAAGATCGGGTTTGTAAGTCGTTTTATCCTGTTTATGGAGGAAAACCGTAGGTATGTTTTTTTTTTCGCGCAGAATATGAGCAGTTTTCTTGCGAAAGCTATAAACGAAAAACTAACCGTTTTTGGCTGAAATTTGGATATGTTATTATAAACATATGAAAGCATATTCTTCACGGTGGAGATCGGATTCCATCTACTCGAGCGAGAGAAACGAATTTCTGAACATGGACATAATTTTGATAACTCGTGCAGAATTTTTGGAGGGGAATTTCGAAAATTAGAGAGCAAAAACTCGAAAATTTGATGTGTAAATGAGGTGTAAATTCTGAATGGGAGCTTTTCCTATTTATAGAGAAGTGAGTGCTATCATAATCGTGTATTATCCTCGCGTTTGAACTTTTAAATCAAACTTTAAATCTAGGATAATTATCATCAAATCTTAGATCTTTATCTAGTATCAATATCATATCAAATCTTAGATCTTTATCTGATATCAGTATCATATCAAATCTTAGATCTTGGTTTATTTATCCCAAAATTAGGCTTATCATCAAAATTCTTATCTCCTGAAAAAAATCGGGGTTTCACATCCCTCCCACCTTATGGAAAGTTTCGTTCTCGAAACTTGGGTTGGCTTGATCTTTGAATATAAGAATATTCTTCTCGCATTCTTTATCCCACGTGGCTTCCTTTCAGTATGATTAGAAAATCATCTAAAATTCCTAAATCACATCCTAATGATTTTTGTCAGACATCTTAATAACTAAAGTGTTGACTTACTCATACTTTGAATTATACTTGTAACACAATATTTTCTTATTATTACTTATATTGCTACACCTCAATTATAATACTCCTATTGAACAAGAATTATTAGAATCATTGAATCTACAACAACTTACAGTAACCCAATATTTACATACCTCAAAACTTAAAACCCATATAAAATCTTGGAACTTAACTCAATATCAATCTATAGCCTATTGATTTAAATCTCAAAAATTATAACTCAGTCGTCATAAAATAAAATTTTATTCAACCTTGTACGAATAAAATTAATCCTCAATTAATTCTTGTGCTAAATCTTACTTTCAACAAGATAATGATCTTAGAGAGCTCCAACATAAACTATTTTTATTGAATGACTTTATCCTTGAATCATTCTTAGTACCGTAACAAAAGTCAAAACTTATTATGATATATTTTCCTCAATATCCAGCAATATCTCATCACTTATTTTATTCACATAAGGTCGTAATCTACTAGTTATTCCAAAATAATATAAATTTCTTAACCTTAAGATATTGTCCCCCAACTTCATTTTAAACAAGATATTCCAAAATCATACATATTTAAAGTTAACGCTTAGCATTCTTAAGAACCCTAATTAATGTTCACACATTTAATTATTACCCAAAACCAACTTCTACATTAGAATATTCGAAACTTATAACTCTTATCTCAGATTTTCACATACTAATAATTTATTGTCCCCGAATCAAATATTTCATCTTAAGTCAGAAGCTTATGTCAGCTTATCTCAGATAGATACAATCCCAACAATATAGGTCAATGCTAATTGTTTCTTTAATCTAATTCCATAAAAATCCGATAAACACTACAAGAAATGCGTTGAACGAGATTTTTCGAGAAATTTTCCAAAAATGGAAGGTTTGGAGATAAACATATGGATTGAAAGAAAACGTTGAGAGAATTCCAGAACAGTTGACATAATCGAATTTGTAATTTTCTTCAGAAAGTTATAGGATATACGAACTTTTCTAAAATGGAAATACGCGATTTTAGATGCCTAAACGAAGGAATTTTGCGTTTTCGGACAATGCCTCTCAACTTCGTTATGGATATTACTCGTTGGGTCGTTCTGAAGGAGACTAGATCGGCTCTTTGCAAAAATCTGTCTGATTTTTTTTATCCTTCTGGTAAAATTTTCCCCAACTAGATTATAAACCTGGCGGCTCTGATACCACTTAAATGTCACGCCCCGAGACCGGGGTTAGTCGACGTCGACGTTGCTCAACAATCACATAATCGTCAAACAACAAGCCTTGTAGTACAGTATATACCAAAACCAATTTATTTCTCATAATCAACAAAAAAAATCGTCTTTACAACTTAAATACCAAAATAAACTAATTAAAAATGTTTTAAATAGTGCGGAAGCGATAAACTTAAACTAAGCTTTAAAACTTCTGGAATAACTCGGGATCTTCTACCATCCCCAAAATTGCTCTTGCTCATCTTCATCCATTTGCTCTTCGTTCTTATATGGGTGGAGAGGAAGTAAGAGGTGAGTATTTTGGGAAATACTCAGCAAGTGGGGGGCTGTTCGAGACACGAAACAACATATACATATACTTGAATTCAAATTTTACATAGCATATCGTAACTTGAATAATAACGAATACTCATACTTCATAATCATAACATGTCATCACATATCATATTCGTACATCATACTTGTTTAGCATACTCATATAGCACTGAAAGTCATCTCATTTCCATGGTTTCCTGATATCAGTCTCCTATATAATAATCCTCTAAAGAGTGAGGTCATGTCCAATATATTAATCCTCTATGGAGTGAAGCCGTACAACGGTAACCATCCCACCGTATAAGGATCATAGTTCGGAAATCCTTTCCCATATCCAATTGAATCCTAACAGTGCTTTGAACATAATAACTTGACAAATCTTGAAGAAAATATATAATGAACAAGGAATTATGCTCGAACGAACTTTCAAAAACTCAAGGGAGATTCGTACATAAATTATAATTTTTTAAACGCAAGCACACTTCAAAGAAAAGATGTGGCAACAAAAACTCACTTACGAAAGAATATATACATAACAAAAGCGCACTTATGAAGGACAAGTGTGCATATTATAGTATAACAAAAACCCACTTACCTTGGACCTGGAAGAAAACATGAAGAATTCGAAAACCATAGAAGAATCGTGCAACTGGCACTTCGAAGACGCAGGTACACCATCGCCCGAAAAATCAGCCGTCTTGAAAAATTCATTGTGCCTTATTGAACCGTTGGATCGGGCTCAAATTTTCACAGTATGTTCAAAAGTACGTCGAAAAAGTTATGAACGGTGAAGATCGGGTTTTAAGTCGTTTTATCCTGTTTATAGAGGAAAACCGTAGGTATGTTTTTTTTTCGCGCAGAATATGAGCAGTTTTCTTACGAAGGCTATAAACGAAAAACTAACCGTTTGATTTGGCTGAAATTTGGATATGTTATTATAAACATATGAAAGCATATTCTGAACAGTGGAGATCGGATTCCTTCTACCCGAGCGAGAGAAACGAATTTCTGAACATGGACAGAATTTTGATAACTCGTGCAGAATTTTTGGAAGGGAATTTCGAAAATTAGAGAGCAAAACCAAAAATTTGATGTGTAAATGAGGTGTAAATTCTGAATGGGAGCTTCTCCTATTTATAGAGATGTGACTGCTATCATGATTGTGTATTATCCTCGCGTTTGAACTTTTAAATTAAACTTTAAATCTAGGATAATTATCATATCAAATATTAGATCTTTATCTGATATCAATATCATATCAAATCTTAGATCTTTATCTGATATCTGTATCATATCAAATTTTAGATCTTGGTTTATTTATCCCAAAATTAGCCTTATCATCAAAATTCTTATCTCCTGAAAAAAATCGGTGTTTTACATCTTAGGCTTGCTTTATTTATTTTTCCTGTGAAGTATTGTGGAGTGTTGTTGTTGGATTGGGATTTGATGATGGAACGGTGATTTGGTGGTGGTGTTGGAATCAAAGCACATGAATGGCCTAAACACTCATTTCGTCTCAGAAATCCATAAAGCAAGCTCTAAATCCCTTCTGTTCTTCATTTTCTTCAACTCACTGGAACCAAAACCTCAATCCGTAAGATCACGTACATTTCAACTTCTTTGATAGCCTGTAGGACTAATCCATACTTTATTACTGTATCATTTTCGTGTCTCGAGTTTCTTGAAATTCTAAATTGGGCAACAATTACTGGAAATATGTTCTTTCCTTGGCTGTTGCAACTACAGCGAATTCCTTGAAAATAATTTTAGTCATTACTACTCTCGATTACCAATCTTTGGGCTAGGTACAATATATGATATCCCGAGAACGCTTGATAATGATCCAGGATTCCTTCGGTTTTTGAAGAGTTAAATTCTTTGGGGATTATACACTCCTCTTGGTCTAGTAAAAAGATTTTACAGTAACATGTTGTCTCTTTAGCTTAAAATTCATCATCTTCTTTGAGATGTGTCGGTTCCTCGGCCCAAATCCCGTGGACTCCACCATGTCTCTGAATTGACTCCCTCGAATCATTGTGTTTTGATTCATACTTCTCTTCTTCTCACCATCAATATGATTACATCTCCATTTCTTCTAAAAAATCTTTCCTTTAGGAACAAAACATTTCTTTATTTCATTCCTTGGAATTACCTGCTACCCATTCTCTTTGATGACCAATCCCGAGCCTTCTTCTAGGAGTTTACTATTATTTATCTCTTCTTGCAGTGATTCCTTATGCACTAACTCCCTGGGCTCTTCTTTCATTAGTTTGAAATTCTCTAGAAATATGACAATGCGTGTATCACAATCTATGGAGACTTAAAACTTTCTCACACAAAAGTCAAGTGTTTTGCGTTCCTTCACATCTTCTTCGCTAATTGATTCATTATATTCATCACTAGATTTGTTCTTCGTACCCGATCTACCAAATTTAGATTTGATTTTCATCTAGCTAAGCTTCTTTCTCCTAGAAGCAGCTCGTTCCATGAATAACCTTCTTTTTGTGTCCAAATGAGTAGCTTAAGAAACCTTTTATGATGGGCCACTCTCCAAGCTTCACCAAACTCCCTCCTAGCAAGAAGCACAAATCGAATTCTCGTTACCTGGTCCTTACCTCTTGGACTCGTCTTTGCTCACGTGTTCATGTCTAACATGTTCAACAGATTTTCTCCCAAGTTCTGATCTTCTTGACTTGAGGTAAGATGGATTCTTACTGTCATGGTAGTTCATGGATATTTGATGAGACGGCTTCCATTGAAACCACTGGTTTTTGTCAATTGGCCTTCTCGAGAAATATCGGTTCCTCGGCCCAAAGACCGTAGACTTGCCAATATTTCTGAAATACTTATGCAGAACAAATCTAACCCGTGAGAACCACGATTTTTGACCATGTACTTATTTATTTAAATATAGAAATGTATAAAAATGTATTATGATATTATTGTAAAAAAAATAAATTAGAAAATATTAAATTATACATGGTATTCGAATTTTCAATAAATACACGAAATTCGAAAATCTAGTACAATATATTCAATAATTTTGAAACTTAAGTATAGGATATCAATAAAATTTGGAAGAAATATTACACGCAAGATAACTTTTGCTCAACAAAGAAATTAATGAATTCAACGTAGTATAGGTACATCATGAATATGTACAAGAAAGTAGTCTACATTCAACCACCCAGTCCAATATAAATTTTGAAATTGTATATACTTGGGAACCAAGTTTTCGAAATTTGGTAAGTTAATGTGTATCGAATAATTTCCCACAGGAGTTAAAAGAAAACATATTTTGATAGTTTTATCATAAAGTTCCAGAAAAATCTTATTGAATTAAAAGTTTAGCCTACATGCAAATTTTATGTCACTAAAATTTTAAAACGTGATTTACATTGGTAAAACGTGATATTACCTCAAAAAATTAAAAAAAATAATAATAAGTATATTGTATTTTTATGCAGTTATGCAACCGACGATTTTTTCTGATATGAAATGTGACATTCCCGAACTGAAGGGCGATAATTATAAAATATGAAAATAAAGAATTCTTCTTCAATTAGGGTGTAAGATATTGATTAATATGCTATACGGAAAGACGAACTGTTTTGTTATTGTTGAAAACAACATTCCAGATGATGTTGATCTTTATGAAAAATGGGAGTGATCTAATCGACTCTGAGTAAGGTTCATAAAGACCAAAATATGTGCTGATATACGACGTTCCGTCGATCAGCATAATAATATCAAAGAATTTCTGAATGCTATTGATGAACAATTTCAGTCTTCAGATAAGGTATTTTCCGTCTTCCTAATTATGGAATTCTCTTCATCAAGGCTCATCAGTGTGAGAGGTGTGCGAGAGCACATCATGAATATGCGGGACATAACTGCTCGACTCAAAACACTTGAAGTGGAAATGTCTGAAACTTTTCTTGTGCACTATATTTTATGCACTATTCCACAAAAATATGGACCCTTCAAAATTTCCTCCAACACACATAAGGATAAGTGGTCAATAAATGAATTAATGATCATGTGTGTTCAAGAGGAAAAAAGTTGTTAATAGAAAAAAATGATAATGCTTCTATGACTACACAAGGAAAGTATAAGAAACAGGCCAAAGTCAAGGAAAAAGGGAAATGAATAATTCCACCCCAACCTGAAATCAAGAAAGAATAAAGGGAAATGAATAATTCCATCCCAACATGAAATCAAGAAAGAATCCAAGTGATTATTCTGTAAAAGGACAAGACACATAAATTTAAAGATTGGCTTGAAAAGAAAGATATTCATATTTCATTTGTATGTTATGAATCTAATATGATTGATATGATTTATAACACATGGTGGATTGATTCTGGTTCTATAATTCATGTTACAAATACCTTGTAGAGTATGTAAAGCCTAAGGAACCTCTAGAAAATGAGCGGAACATCTATTCGAGAAACAAGATGTCTTCGCATTTGGAGGCTATTGAGACTTGTTGCCTTATATTGGATAGTAATTTTATTTTAAAATGAGAAAAGACATTTTAGGTCCCTAGTCTTTCTAGGAATTTAATTTCACTTTCAAATCTTGTACCCCATTGATTATTCCTTTCATTTTTTGGATAAATCAATAAATTTATTTTATAAATCAAATATTGTTGGAAATGGTACAATGATTGATGGTCTTTTCTCTATTTCTTTACAAAATAATAATATCACTATGCATGTTCAAAAATGTATTAAAAGATGTGTTATAAATGAAGATTCATCTATATCATGGCACAGGAGATTGGGACACATCTCCATAGAGAGGATTAAAAGATTAGTGAATGATGGAATACTTAGTACTTTAGATTTTACTGATTTTGATATTTGTGTGGACTGCATAAAGGGAAAGCAGACCAATATGTATAAAAAGGGTGTGAAGAGGAGTACATAAATATTAGAAATCAAACGTTCAGATATTTTTTGTCCAGATATGGACATGCAAAGTCCGAAATATTTCATCTCCTTCGTTGATGATTACTCACGATACATGTATATTTACATGCTTCATAACAAAAATGAAGCCTTTAAGGTTTTTACGGATGAAGTGGATAAGCAATGTGGAAAACAAATTAAGATCGTGAGACACTACTATAAACTTGTCAGTCTTGTTGTCCTTTTTCATCTTTTTATACAGATGCTTACAATTTCCAACAGAATAATGTGAATATGATAAATTAATTAAGTTTATACAGCTTAAGTGGTCAACAAACAAAAGAAGAAGATTTACCACATGTACACAACTATACAATTGGCAGATATTGGATCCAAACTATAGAAAGGAATGATGTCTTCAAGGTGCAGAAGTAGTTCGTAACTCTCGTCAAATAAATCATGATAAAAAAGCAGTGATAAATTTTGTTCATCGGTTAGAGCACGTTTACAATAACAATACAAAAGATGTAAAGATCTTGGCACACTTGAAGACAAACCAATCTTATTTCTGTGGTCGACATTTTTCTTCTTTTGAAGCTTCTAAACATTGCAAATGTACATATGTTAGCTGCAATATTGAATTATTTATGATACTTTAAATTTAAATATAAATTGACATTTACCTCATCTTGAATTACTACGAAGTGTGCTGGCCAAGCTACATGTGTTCCAACAGCATCACCAACAGTATCACATTCGTTTGGAATTGGAAATGATAAATGTGCTAATTTTTCCACAGCATTATCAATGGATACGTGCATGCAAGTAATGGGTGATGGAACACCATGAAATAATTTATCATCCGCATTGACATGGACAATTGTACCGTAGGCAACAATGTTGGTCCTAGATTCCAATGCCAATGCAACCGGCTTGCCCTAGAAGACAAATAATCATGTTATAAATTGATACAAATCATAGTCATGGACAATTGCAATAATCAGATACCTGCAGAAACTCAGCATTGCTCAAAGTTTTCACGTCATCATCATGCGAAGTTGCATAGTTGCTTGCACCCTTTTTGATTTTATCGTCACTCATGGGATGCAACTTTACTGAGCAACTACCTTTTTCTTCAATGTCAAAGTTGCTTGCACCCTTTTTGAACATTTCTTCAAGTCTCTGTATGCGTGCATCTTGATCTGATATGCGTGCATTTTGTTCTGCGATTCGTGCATCTTGTTTTGAGATTAATATCTTTGCCTCCATCAACTCCTTTGTTTGATTAAGAAATATATGGTCATCACCAAAAGGACTCTTCCATACTCTACCAATATTAAAGTAGATGCTTGGAGTGATATGACCTCCAACACCTCTCACACGACCAGAATGTTCATATGAATCCAGAGCTTTCGTAAGGATATCATTTTTTCCCTCTTCATATTGCAACGTACCCTCGATTTTTTGTTGCACATAACCATCCTGTCATGCACAAAAGAACAAGATAATTACTAAAAACAGTTATAATGAATAAAAATTATTCATTTTCATGTATTGTTTGCTTACAATCTTTTCTATTGCCGATTTCAACTCATCGCCTTCATATTGACCCTTCTTATTGACCCGTCCTTTCTTCCACATAATTGCTCGATTTATATCATCATCGTCACATAACTCATCTGCCTACAAACAATATGTATGTTATCAACAAATTTAAAAATCACATAGCATGGACTTAGTAAACTTTTCGAATTAACTCAGTTTCTCATACTTACTATTTCGTCGGCGAAACGTGCATATCCTTTCCGAGACATACGATGGGGGTATATGTTTTGCTTTCTTCTCTTCTTTTGTTCATCACGCAATTTCTAGTTAATTGAAAATTGCCCACATATATCATATGTCAATTGAAATAATTTGTTATGGTCTACTAATTTGAAAGTAACAAATTAAGAATCTTACCATGAAGTCATCAGACAAGCGACTGATTACAAATGAACTCCAATCATCTCGTGTAATACCAAACCCAGTAGGTGGTTCTTTCAAATCCTCAGTGTGATCCCGCTTGTTAAAAATGAACTTTTGAGTGAGAAAAGCTTTAAACTGTCGCCACTTGTTATTTGCAGAGTTCAGACATCCCTTCTTCCAGCTTTGATCAACATTGTACGTCAGCTGTAGAAGTCATATTAACCCATAACATTAAACATATCATAACCATATGAAAAATAATTAAAATAGTCAAAACATTATAACTTACATTAACCGATTCCCATATTAAATCTTTGACATCATTTAGAACCATTTTCCAAGTCTGATAACTTATCTTTACCTTTTCTCAAACAAGAACACCAATATAACTTTGCATCTCACCTGCAAATTCTCCAACTGGCTGTCCCAATTTATTGAACCTCACATCCTTTCTGATTCCATGAACCCTTTGCCTAACAAGCCTATCCAAATGTGTACGGCCTCTAGATGATTTTGTTGTTTCCGTCTCTGTAGATTCCAAAACTGTTTCGCCCCCACAACTATTGTCATTGGCAGAATATGCAGTATTCTGTTTAGGCTTCTCGTTCTTTGACATCCTGCAAGCATTTACAATTTGTTAGGCAATCAGAAAAATGCATTATGCAATGCATGTCATAAAAAAATTAGTACTCAGTTCTTTATTTTTCTTTCTACATGAAAATGTAATATGCAGAACAGCAAAGGAATGTAACCTATCATGCTGGTTCAAGTCATTTAGGATTGCACTTAATTATTGTCAATCCAATACCCATCACAATGTTCACGAATGCATGGAGGTTCATTTTCATCTATTCCATCAACATCCATTGATATAAACCCTCGCGTAAAACATTGATAGTGGGATACATCATTCTCCAATTCATCACCATTCATGTAGTGAATATACTCTCTTGTGGGACTTGCAAGTACAACATGCCATGCAGGATCTTGAGGATCTTCAATGTAAAACACCTGCTTTGCTTGACTGCCCAAGATAAAGAGTCAGACTTGAATCCAATTCTCTTCAGGTTTACCAACGTGAAACCAAGATCATCAACTTTAATACCGTTAATATTTTCAACCCAATTACATTTAAACATTGGAATTTGAAACATTTGGTAATCAAGTTCCCATATTTCTTGAATAACTCCATAAAAAATCATGTCTGACACAACTGGATTTTTATCCTTTGCACTAGCAACTTGCATTGTCGTTGCGACTAAGCTTACTCCGGAATTTTGCACAACTCGTACATCATCTCGCTCTTTTGTATGATAAGTGACCCCATCAATCAAATAACTAGAGTATTTTAACACTTGTTTGCTAGGTCCGCGCGCTACCCACTTCAATTTTTCTGAAATTTCACGAGTGGAATTGCCAACTGCACTTGCAACCTATATTTCACAAAGTGCTAAAATTTAACCCTAAGTTTTAAAAAAAACTCCATGATATTGATATTTAGACAACTTACAGTATCACGTAACCAGTTAATAAAGGTTCGGTTATGCTCATCTTGTAACCACCTTTTGGACTTTGCTTTATGGGGAAATTTTGCATCCAAAAATGTCATGTGTTCCCTGATGAAATGATTAAGGATAAGTTAACCAATTGAATGTAAAAGAATAGCAAGAAAGTATTACTAAGTCAAAGAAATTACTCGATATAAGGCTCAACGTCAACATCATTTTCCAGTAGATAACGATGTGCTTGATTCAACTCATCATCACTAGTGTAGTGCATTACTGAACCAGACAGAGGCTTAGTGAGTTGTACTCTCCGATGCATTGATGGGATACCAATTGTATCTACACTAGACATGTAGTCCGAGCAAAATTCCACAGCCTCTTCAGCAATATAACGTTCGGCTATACACCCTTCAGGCCGATTGCGATTTTGCACATAGCCTTTCAATATCTTCATGAATCTTTCAAATGGATACATATGCCTAAACCAAACCGGTCCACACAATTTTATTTCGCGTACAAGATGAACGGTTAAATGAATCATTATATCAAAAAAAGATGGGGGGAAATATTTCTCCAGTAAACACAATATCATCACAATCTCTCTTTGTATCTCATCCAACTTTGAGACATCTATCACTTTATTGTATAACACATTGAAGAACCCACACAACTGAGTGATAGTATCTCTAACATGTTTATGTAGGACACCTCGTATGGCCACTGGAAGCAATTGTTGCATCAAAGTGTGATAGTCGTGTGACTTAAGGCCAACAAGTTTCAAGTCCTTCATCGACACGAGGTTTTTAATATTAGATGAGTAACCCGTAGGGACCTTTATTCCAAACAGAGAATTGCAAAATTTTCTTTTCTCAGACTTGCTTAGAGTATAACAGGCTGCTGGCAAATACGTTCTTTTCTCCCCCATCTTTGGTATCAAATCAGTCCTCAAATTCATCTCCATGAGATCTGGTCTTGCTGCAACTCCATCCTTCGTTTTTCCTGGAATGTCAAGTAACGTACCGATGAGACTTTCACAAACATTTTTTTCAATATGCATCACATCAAGAACATGTCGAACATGTAGATGTTTCCAATACTCAAGTTCAAAGAATATAGATTTCTTTTTCCAACATGATTTCTCATCACCTACCTTCAACTGAAGCTTCCCACTCATTTTTCCCAGGTGATAATTAATTCTTTCAACTCTTTCTAAAACTTCATGCCCAGTTAATGGTTTTGGTGCGAGTTTAAACTCTTGGTTCCCATTAAATGCTTTCTTTTGCCTTCGATATGGATGACTTGTAGGAAGAAACCTTCTATGGACTGTATACACAATTTTTCTACTATGCTTCAACCTCGTCGAATATGTTTCTTCACCACATATTGGACATGCATGATATCCTTTCACAATACAACCTGACATGTTCCCATATGCAGGAAAATCATTGATCGTCCATAGTAACACAGCTCTAAGCGAGAACATTTCTTTTCGATATGCATCATATGTATCAACACCATTATCCCATAAAAATTTTAATTCGTCAATTAGAGGTGCTAAGTAGACATCAATATCATTTCCCGGTTGTTTGGGACCAGAAATCAACAAAGTGAGCATCATAAATTCTTTTCATACACAAACTTGGAGGAAGGTTGTAAGTGATCATCACAATTGGCCAACAACTATATGCAGAACTCATCGAACTATGTGGATTCATGCCGTTTGCTGATATGGCCAATCTTAGATTTCTTGGCTCGGAAGCAAAATTTGGCCAGTTGTGATCCACTACTTTCCAAGAGGGTGCATCAGCCGGATGACGCAAGTATCCATCACGAATTCTTTTATCAGCATGCCAAGTTAATTCCTTATATATCACCTTCTGCTGAAACCATCTTTGAAATCTGGGAATAGGTGGGAAGTACCAAAGGACCTTTGCAGGAACTCCTCCATTTATCGTAGAATTTTTACCCAACTTCCACCTTGACATCCCGCAAATAGGGCAACTGGTAAATTCCTCATACTCCTTCCGGTATAAGATACAATCATTAGGACAAGCATGAATTTTCACATAATCCATCCCTAAAGCACATAAGCTTTTCTTTGCATCATACAAAGATAAAGGCAATTCATTGTCATCTGGAAGCATTTGCCCAAACAAACCAAGTAAATCAGTGAAACTTTTATCACTCCAACTATATTTTGCCTTCAAGTTATATAATTTCACAAGTGCAGATAACTTTGTAAATTTAACACATCCAGGATATAAAGGTTTCTCGGCATCTTCAAGTAGCTTATGGAATTGGTTTGGATTCTTAGCATAACTAAAATATGCACCATGTACCATACTTATAGGTTCCTCGGTAAAATATTTGCGTTCATCTTGCCCTACTCGATCACTATCATTCATTGAGTTCCCGAACTTAGATCTTTCGCCATGCCAAATCCATGTATGATATGTTAAATCTATACCATTACAACACAAATGAGCCCTTATAGTGTCAATAACTTTCGTCTTTAGATTACCACATTTTGCACATGGGCAAGGCATTGCATTCGGATTGTTAGCGTTTCGCGATGCAAACTGCAAGAAATACTCCACCCCAACCTCATATTCATGTAACAACCTGTTCTTTGACATCCAATCTTTGTCCATCCAATCTTTGTCCATTATACGTATCACTAACCACCCATCAATGAGTCAAATCCTTCAAAACAATTGTACAAACACTATTAAGTTGGTGTTCAAAAGAGTTGTAAACAACAAAATTAGACATCAATGTTGTGATGAATCTATCAACAATGCTCGTGTTACATAGCTTCATTCGTTGTATTTTTGTGGCGATGGCTTTATCAAAAATGACATTAATTTATTTCGTAAATATGCAGAAACATACCTGCAAGAAACCGTCGCCACAGCTTTTTTACCGACTGTAAACTTGAAAGTAAGCAAATTTCCTACCCCACTGTCACCTTCAATTTTGTGCACATAAAGAATGAAAAATTCATATCAGGCCCATCACGTGACACAACTACACTTGAAAAACAACCATAACAAAGGAATTACCGCTCAAATCCGCATCAAAGAAGCTTGCTCAGACTAGCTAAAGTACAAGCTTGAAGGATTTATATTCAATGAGAATAACTCAAACTTGTTCTTAACCCAAAATTCATATAATCAGCTTGTATGAGCTCAATTCAGCCCAATAAAATAAAGCAATTAAAACTTGAGCTCGACAAGAAATATAACATTCTCGACTCATTCTTTATATGCGTCTGAAACTACAATATTTAAATCACAAAAAACCACGAAAAAGGCACCGACCTTTGCGAATGTACTCTTCCCAGATCCATTCTTTCCCATCACAGCATGAACCTTTCATATCCAACAACCAAATTAGGAGTCAAAGAAACTGAAAAACTATGTGCTTACAACTAGAATTAGAGTAAAACCTTTATTTGTCTCAATATTTACTTTTGTTCAATAAAAGATATATATATAGTTTTAGTTTCCCTCTCAACCATCATTATTAATTCGTCTCACTAAAAATATACATGCTTTATCGAAAAAAGAAAATATCAACAAAAAAAAGGTTTTGCCAAAAATTTGCAAGGAAAAAAAAAACCTAGTTTAAGCAAATTCTCGAACACCTACGCTACAATATAAAAGTGGTCATGTGATTACAAAATTATTCAACTCGAATCCTTCCAACAGATGCAATACATCACCGTGGAACACAAATTAAATTCATAAAGCCGATTTGAATGCAACAAAAATGTCAATGTCTTTCCGCATAATATCCATAAAACGGTATATAATATTGTGATCTTCAAGATTACACAGCAGAATTGTGAAAAGATAAATTACATTTCGTTATCAAACTATCATCTTGCCCACTTAACATCTATACCCGTCCAACTTAGCCCCCACTTAACTGTTATCATAATTGCATCAAATTGGGTGGAAAAAATACATATGCAGCAAAATGGAATAAACCATATCGACATCATTTTGTATACCACACAAGGGGGGAAAAACTTAATTAGGTACCTCGCCTTCGTGAACCGTAAGATTAACGCCTTTAAGAATGGGCTGCTTGCACTCCGCGATTACGGCGGAGAGATTTTGACAACAAGCAGGAGTTTCGAAGCGCCACCGGCCGGCGGAGGTGGAAGAGGGCAGGGTCTCAAAATACTGTGTTCGCTTTTATGCTTTGTGAAAGGGAAAGGTAAAGCAATGGGTAGCTCTCTCGATCAGACTGTGTTCGCTTTCTTTGCTGCGTGTTGCAATGGGTAGCTCTCTCGATCAGATAAAAGATAATGGTGTCTTCTTGGCGAACCAAGGTCGCGAATTTGATGGCTAGATCGCACGGTGGTCGGCCGTTTTTCCTTGGCATTGAGAAGCGGCGGCGTCGGCTTGGGATTTTGGGGGGAAGAGGGCGACGTAGCGTGGGAATGGGTTTGGGTTTTCTTTTTTTTTCTTCTCCTTTTTATTGCAAGTGTATATAACACTACAAATTTTTTTAAAAAAAAATTCTACCACAACGGTTTTTGTAAACCCGTTGTCGTTAACCATATAAAACCCTAAGAAAAGACAACGTTTAAAAAACTGTTGTCGTAGCTCTAATAAAACCAGCTGAAAGACAACGGTTTTTAAAAACCGTTGTCGTAGCCAAAAAAAACACAATAATAGACAACGGTTCGGTGGAGAATATTATGGTAAATACATTGAGAATGGACAGACACCTTGTCCGTTTGCGAAGTTTCTCCAAGAGCATGGGAATATGTATATATTAAATCGAGTTCCAACTAAGGCTGTTCCAAATACGCCATTTGAATTATTAAAATGTTGAAAACTGAGTTTGCAACATATATCCATTGGGGTTTTCATTCAGAAATAAGAGTTTGTAACTCACATGAAAAGAAACTGGACCCAAGAACTATAAGTTGATATTTCATCGGATATGCCCAAAAATCCAAAGGGTACAGATTATATTGTAAACCTCAAAACACTAGAATTTTAGAATCAAGAAATGCAAAATTTATTTAAAATGACTTGATTAGTGGGAGTGATCATTCAAATGACATAGTTTTTTTAGAAAGATCACAATAATTCACAACCCCTCTTATTCAAATGATAGATTGATCGTTATTCACACTCCTCAAGACCAAACAAGTGTTAGGCAACCGGTTACTAAAGTTCCAAAAATCGCTGATGAAAATCTAGTAGATCAAGTTGTTAATGAAGAACAACAAGAAATTGTTGATCAACCAAACAACCTAAGGAGATCTACTAGAATTAGAAGATCAACTATATCTAGTGATTATGTTGTGTATTACAAAAATTGGATTTTAACATTGGAGCTGAAAATGATCCTGAAACGTTTTTAAAAATCCATTGGTTGTAATGAATCAAAATTATGGTTTAGTGCTATGAAAAAAGAGATGAAATTCTATGGCATTTATTGGAGTATGAGATCTTGTTCAGTTGTCTGATGGTGTAAAATCCATTTGATGTAAATGAGTCTTCAAAACAAAGAAAGACTCATTAGACAACATTGAAAGATATAAATCAAAACTCATAGATAAAGGATTCACTCAGCAGGAAGGAATTGACTATAAGGAGACTTTTTCTCCTGTATCTAAGAAAGATTCTCTTCATATCATTCTAGCATTAGTTGCATATTTTGACTTAGATTACTAAAAATGGATGCGAAAATGGCTTTTCTCAACGGAGAATTAGAGGAAGAGGTTTATATGAAACAACCTGAAGGATTCTTCTCTAGTAATGGTAAACATTTGGTATGTAAGCTTAAGAATCTATATATGTTTGTTTCCAATATAGTTGGAGTGCTTAGAAGGTTTCAATTGGAGGAAAACAGAAAACGTACAAATTATTCGATGACCGGAGGTAACGCTTGAACAGGCTTCCGCATATTGTTTACCATGTCATAGTTGTGTAGAAACATGATTTTGTTGAAAAACTCTAAAAAAAAATGTCATTAAACCCAAAAGAAATGGGTCACACCTTCAAGCTTATTATCAATCTTGGAAAATAAACGGAAGATCATCCTCATTTCAAGGTATATATGACTCTATTTTTTACTCTAAACAATCTCTAGTTTCAGGAGTACATTTCTTGAAGTGATCCCTGACTTAAGCGTCGGAAGGTTTTCTCCGGGTATCCTCAAACACCTCTAACATTGTTCGTGATATAGGTGGTGACCCCCAAAGTTTACTTGTGAGAACCACTGAAGGATCATCTAGACACACGGATTGACTGATCACTCAGATCTACTATTCGGTAACATTGTATATTTACTGCATCAACATCTTTGCCATGATTGACCATTAAGTCAATATGAATTTTGAAACTAATAATAATAGTATAATCTCTTGCACCTAATGTTTAAACACATAAGAATAGAAAAAGAACACATCATCATCAAATGAAATTAAGTTGAAGAATTGTCTCTCCATTGGGAAATAACAATTAACACAACTTAGGTAAACATTTGTCCAATTTACAGACGCATTAATCTATTCAAACAGGTTCATGAACAATTAAAAATGTACGCTGATGACAATGAAATAATGCATGCACCTCATATTAAATGGGCAGTTAATTAGGTGTTTGATCCTGGTCAAAAATCTTTTTTGATTTGTAACATTCTTTAAATAAAAACACATGATCTCAAGTTTTGTATTATGTGTTTTTTCCAAAGGAGGTTATATTTTTTAAGAAAAAAATTCCTTAAACATTAGATAAAGTACACGAGGAAACATAATTTTCTAGCACAATACAACTAATTATTTTAAATTAATTTTATTCAAAGTTAAAGGTTACATTCTTGATCAAACATAGTTAACAGAAACAAAAACAATGCTTACATTGATTTGAAATGTCTAAATCTTGAAGGGTTCGATGTACATTGCAACTATGAGGGGCTTTATAACCTTTTCTGGTTGAGTATATCCATCTTCATTGTTCTTGTATATTACATCTATTACCCTTGTGATGTTGAGGATTATCATAAGAACCTCCTTCGAACACGGAAATGGTCTCTTGAAATCCTCATTAACATCCTTCCACGCATCTGTAGTCATTTCCTCAATCTTATTCATTGCCTCTTCCATTGTCACACCGTAATCCTTCATGTAGCAGTCGATACCGGTGGATTTTTGGCCTCTTCCTTTTTCGACCTACGAATATGTTGAGCATATGTAAGAGATACTGATTTAACCTACTGAATAAAGTACTATACACATGCAAGCTACCTCCGGAACCCTAAGAAACTACCTTTAAAACTACTGAATAAAGTTTAGATTGTGTTTGGACCGAAGTATTTGTGATAAAAGGATTTGAAAAGTATAGATCATTTTTTTTTTACTCAAACTGATACAATGGATTTGAGACCAAATCCACTGAAATCATTCCATCCAGTGCAATCTTTAGGTATTTGTAAGGCCGTACATTAACTTG
>NW_027459901.1:0-56220 GCF_025594145.1 Primulina tabacum | reverse complement strand
TCCATTGAAACACTTCTCGGCCAGCTTAGGGTAGAGAAGAGAGCTCGTTTTTCATGTTTGGGGCGTTTTCCTTGGGATCTTTTGGTCCAGTATGGTACTGTTAGGACGTTTGTCAAGTTCAAATCGACATGGTTTGGGGGTACTCGTGAAATATAAAGTTGGCTCGGGGTCGAAGATTTGTGTCATTTAGGGTTTGGAACTCATTAAAATTGAAAAATGGTTCACGGGGGGTCGATCGTGGTTCATGGGGACTAAAATAATATAAAAGACTAAACTTATAATTAGGAATTTTATATTAAAGTTTGGGATTTTGCGGAATTAAAACGCCTTCAAACACGTCCAAGTACGAATTAGTTAAAAAGTCTCGTTTTTAAGCTACATAAAATTATGGGAATTTTAATTTAAGCTTAATAATTATTTGGAACATTTTAGAGTCAAGAAAATCAAGAAAACGTCAAAACGTAAAACGTCACGTCCGGGGTAAAACGGTCTTTTTACACCGGGAAATTAGTAACGTCATGGCAGTGCCCTATTTGCTGTTTTATATGCTAATATGATTATTTTTAAAGTTTATAAATGTTTACAGGGTAAATGATTATTTTATATGTTTATGATTTAAAATGTTAAAATGTTCATTTTAAATGCCTATGGATTTTCATGTTGAAACAATAACATTAAAAGACATGTTGCATGCTTGTTTAAAAATGAAAAATGTTATATGCATGATTTTTATTAAGTGATGATAATATTTGAAGGATGTGAAGGGATTGTACAACACGATGATATGTTGGAGATATCGTGAGGGTTATGGTCCGTGGGAGCCCGACGATCGTATTTCCTTGGATATAGATATGTATATGTATATGTATACGATGATATGATATACGTAAGGCCAGGGCCCAGTTGACCGGTGAGAATGTTGCTGGTGTCCCCCGCCGCCCAGTACTGTGGTTACATGTAGATGATCCATCGCCTAACACGTATATGAAATTCACAATCAACGATCTGAATTCAACAAACACGAACACGAACACGAACATGAGTATGAATACGAATATGGACATGAATATGAATATGTTTAAGTGATATGTTTATGTCTTTTGAAATTTTTTTTTTGCATGATGAAAATGTTTACGAAAATATTTAAGTTTAAGTTTATGCATCCTCATGAAAATGATATTTTAAATACAAGTATTTTTCACTGTTATATGTTAACTGTATTACGTATTACTTGTTACCAAAGATAGGACGTGTTGAGTCTTTAGACTCACTAGGTGTGTTGATGCAGGTGGGATTAATGGCAATGATATTGGAGGTCTTGACGGGTGACTTGCTGGACTGTCGGTGCACATAACCCGAGGACCAGCGCTTCTATTTCCGCATTTAAGTTTATCACTTTAAGTTAAAAATTTCTACGACATTTTACTTTATGATTTTGAGAGATTTTTGAGAGGTAGTATGGGCTACACTTTTCAAATAATTATTGCTTTTTAGGTTTGGTAAACGATTTACGATTTCATGTTTGACTTCTCTCTTTGGATTTTCAAGCACTAGTAGGATGTTTTATTTTAAAAATGGTGACAAGGTATTTTAAAACGTTTGTATATAAGCATATTAATTACGAGGAAAAAAAAATTTCTAGTACTTTTTAAGAAAACGAAAAAGAGGAGACGTTTCATTAGATGTGGATGCCAAGCTCTTCTAGCATGTGTCACTACTGCCCATGCTTTTATTAGTCAGAAGTTGGAGGATGTTGATATTGTCAGAGACTTTCCTAGAGTCTTTCCCGAAGACGTTTCTGGCATTCCACCTGATCGTGAGGTGGAGTTTTCTATTGAATTAATGCCGGGCACCGTTCCTATATCTAAAGCACCTTATCGTCTAGCACCTGTTGAAATGAAAGAATTAAAAGATCAAATCCATGAATTGCTAGACAAGGGTTTTATTCACCCTATTTATTCTCCATGGGGCGCACCGGTATTATTTGTAAAGAAGAAAGATGGTAGTATGCGACTCTGCATCGATTATCGAGAGCTGAAAAGGGTCACTATCAAGAATATGTATCCCCTACGAAGAATCGAAGATTTATTGATCAATTACAAGGAGCATCAATATTCTCGAAGATTGATTTTTGTTGTGGATACCATCAATTGAAAGTGAAAGAGTCGGATGTTTACAAGACAACATTTCATAATAGATATGAGCACTACGAGTTTATGGTCACGCCATTTGGGTTGACCAATGCGCCAGGGATCTTCATGGATCTCATGAATCGCGTATTTCAGCCGTATCTAGATCATTTTATTATAATCTTCATAGATGATATATTGATATATTCGAAGAATAAAGAGGAGCATAGTCTTCATTTGAGGACAACACTGCAAGATAGAAAGTTATATGCAAAATTCAGCAAGCGCGAGTTTTGGTTTGATAGAGTGGCTTTCTTAGGCCACATCATTTCTAGTGATGGCGTGGATGTTGATCCAAGTAAAGTTCAGGTAGTGAGAGAGTGGCCTGTACCCAAGAGTGTTACCGAGATTCGCAGTTTTTTGGGACTAGCTGGCTATTATCGCAAGTTTATTCAATGATTCTCATCTATAGCGGTACCAATGACCTCCTTGACAAAGAAGAACACAAAGTTTTTATGGGGATCTGAGTGTCAAAACAGTTTTGACAAGTTGAAGCATGCCTTAATATCAGCGCCAGTGTTATCTATGCCATTGGGGCAAGGAGAGTATGTTCTATATACCAATGCTTCTAAACTTGGTTTGGGCGCAGTTCTGATACAAAATGACCGAGTTGTAGCTTATGCGTCGAGACAATTGAAAATTCACGAGAAAAACTACGTCACTCATGATCTTGAGCTTGCAATAGTAGTTTTTGCATTGAAGATTTGGAGACATTACTTATATGGGGGAAGTGCAAGATATTCACTGATCATAAAAGCTTGAAATACTTTTTAACCCAAAAGGAGTTGAATATGAGACAACGTAGATGGCCTGAGTTAGTAAAGGACTACGACTGTGAGATTTGCTATCATTCGGGGAAAGCTAATGTTGTGGCAAACACATTAAGTCCAAAAGCAGCAGTTATCACTCAATTATCACTCCAAAGACCGTTGCAGTCCGAGATACAGTGGTTTGAGCTTACAGTTTATGCTAGGGGCGATGCACCTAATCTTGCCACATTATCAGTACATTCGACTTTGAGAGATAGAATTAGTGATGGACAGTCTACTGATGAGCACTTGAAAAAGTGGAGAGCTAGAGATGAAGCCAAAGGGCGGAAGTTATATTCTGAGGTGGATGATATAGTTCGTTATCGAGATCGTTTATGGGTTCCTAGTGACGATTCTTTGAGAGATCTCATTATGAAGGAAGCTCAAGACACACCTTATTTCATTCATCCGGGAAGCACGGAAATGTACAAAGATTTGCAATTGTTATATTGGTGGCCAAGCATGAAGAGAGATATTATGAGATTTGTATCCGAGTATTTGAGTTGTCAGCAAGTTAAAGCAGAGCATCAGAGGCCAGCAGGATAGCTTAAGACACTTCGTATTCCTGAGTGAAAATGGGAAAATATTACGATGGACTTTGTGGTGGGAATGCCGAAGACTATTAAGGGATTCAATGCTATATGGTTGAGAGTGGATCGTCTTACGAAATCAGCGCATTTTCTACCTATCAAGAAGATCTTCACCATGATTCAGTATGCAGAGATATATTCGAGAGATAGTTCGTCTGCATGGGATTCTTGTATCTATTTTTTCTCTCTAGATCCGAGATTTACGTCATCTTTTTGGAAGAGTCTGCATTCAACGATGGAGACCAAGTTATTATTCAGTATATCATTTCATCCTCAAATCGATGGTCAGTCCGAGAGAGTTATTCAAATTTTAGAAGATCTACTGCGAGGTTGTGTGATCGATTTCCAAGGTAGTTGGGAACCGAAATTACCTATAGTGGAGTTCACCTACAATAATAGCTATCAATCATCAATTGAGATGGCTCCTTTTGAGGTACTTTATGGAAGGAAATGTAGATCTCCTATTCATTGGGACGAAGTTGGTGAAAGAAGAGAGATTGGTCCGGATGTGATTGAAGAGACTGCCGAGCTTGTAAACAAAATTTGTGAGAGGATGAAGACTGCACAAATCCGACAAAAGAGTTATGCGATAAAAGATGAAGAGACCTAGAGTTTGTAGTGGGAGATCATGTGTAATGCCCGATATTTTATTCTGTTAATCTGAGATTATTGATTATGAATTGATGCGATTATAGAAGGACCACTCCGAGACCAGATTTGGAAAGCCATGTGATATTGTGTTGTGCGAGGACAGAAGGTCTCGCGCATATGCGCGAAACGAGCCGCGCATATGCGCGAGCAAGGCAGAAGACCTCGCGCATATGCGCGAGAAGAGGCGCGCATATGCGCGAGCATGTGAAGAGAATGAGTGCCGAGACAGTAGGTCTCGTGCATATTCACGAAGACAGGGCGCGCATATGCACGAGCAGTTGAAGTGTTATGCGACAAGACAATAGGTCTCGCGCATATGCGCCGATGAAGGTCGCGCATATGCGCGAGACGTGCAGCACAAAGAATGAGCAACTTGCTCTAGCAATGCAAATTTATATGCAAATTCCTCTTTATTCCTTCAGATTTCCAGGGAAAGAATCGAGAAACCCCAGGGAAAGCTTCAAGTTCTCTTGATATTAGAATTCGATTTGCGAAAGATCCGTCCGTCAGAATTCTGATCCGAGTTTATTTCCGTGTTCTTCTCGTCAAAGGCTCCGCCAGGACGTAAGTTTTATTATGTTCTTGTATGATTTGAAAATATGATATTGAAGGAATCATGATATGATTGTTATTATGTGTTCCCGAGTTTGTGGTAATCGTATAATCGAAACCGGATTGAAGAACAGATACCGTATGAAATTGTTATCATTTTCAGATTTGATTTGATTGAGAACATACAGATTTGGTATCAGATTGTGTTTGCTATTGATTATGAGTTGTGATTTGTATCTGTTGATATGGTATTGCCGGTATATCAAGATTGTGCTGTTATGCCATCGAAACAGAATTAGATTGAGGATTCTTGTGTTGGATTGTATATTGATATTGTACTACTCGATACTGTTATTCCAGAGTTGGTATTGAAGACTTCGAAGAACGATCAGAACCAGATTGATATTTGATTTCATTGACCAGATTGATCTACGAAAAGAAAGGTATAAATCAATGTTTAACCGGGAAGATACAACTCGAGTCAGAGATAGCTTGAGTTTCCCAAAACCACATACTTTATTGTAATTGCTTTGATGTTTGCAATTCTTGAGATTGATATGCTTAGTCTATTGATTTATAGCAAAGCATGTATTGAGTCTTTGGCAGATGTTCCATGTCTTTGGCAGAGGTGCCATGTCACTGAAAATTTGGTTTATATCAATGTTGCTTAGGAGTAGATCGACTACTATTGTAGAGATTCGATATGATGTACCAAAGTCCGGGAACCGGGATCCCTAGATAAGAGTCGAGTCTGAGATTAAGAGTCAAAGTGTGATTTACAGTTTTATATCGATTCATGTTTTTCAGATTATGATACATGCTATTGATAACTGTTCTATGCTTTTATATATGTTTATATGAAATGCATATATACGTTGTTTATAATGGGAATATATTTCTCACCAGAGTTATCCGGCTGTTGTTGTGTTTGTATGTGTGCATGACAACATGTGGGATAAGATTAGGGTCAAGAAGAGGATGAGAGATTGAGTTTAGAGTGGAGATTCGGACCCAGAAGTAGAGTGGTTTTCATCACTTGATATGTAGTGAATGAATAGTAGTTTGTTACGACTTTCTTTTGTACAAGACTTGTACTTTGGATCTTGTTGTAGATATTAAACTTGATCTTCTAATTTGAATGAGATGAGACCTAACTTATTATAGACTTTGTACACTTGTTTATATAGTGTTCAACATTTAAAAAAAAAAATTATGACCCAGTGTATTTAATTGTTCCCAATTAATCCTAATGATGATTAAGAAGATGAGTTAGCGTCCGGGTCCCCACATCATGTATTTGTGAAAATAGCACATATGAAAGGTGTAATGCATTTTGGCAAGAAGGACAAGCTTAGTCCAAGATTTATAGGTCCGTTTGAGATTTTGGAGAAGATTGAGACACTAGTATACAGGGTGGCATTGCCACCGATGCTTTCTGGAGTTCACAACGTGTTCTATATTTCGATGCTGCGAAAGTACATGTCGAATCCATCACATGTGCTAAATTATGAACCTCTACAATTGACTCCAAATATGATATGAAAATGACCTGTCCAAATCTTGGCAAGGCAAGAAAAAAGACTCCGAAACAAAGTCATTACAATAGTCAAGGTCAAGTGGTTGAATCACTCGGAAGAAGAAGCTACTTCGGAAACCGAGAGGGACTTGAGGAGTCGCTACCCGGAGCTATTCGGTAAGTTCTAATTTCGAGGACAAAATTTTATTTAAGGGGGGAGGAATTGTAAGGTCCAAAATTAAGACGACGTAATCCAACTACGTGCAAATATAGGGAATATGAAAAATGGTTAATTAATTGATTTTAATTTCTTAATTGATTATGTGACATGTTTATACGATATGTTAGTAGTTTCCTACTTACATGCATTAAAATGTATTTTAAGGGTTATTCGAGTTGCGATCGAGGAACGTAGATCGAGGGCTGAAAAATGGAAAAATGTTTTTTAAATAATTTAAAATTTAAAATATGGTTGTTGCTTTTTCATATTTTGAAAATAAGGGGTTTTGAGGTGATTTTATACACCGGGATGTAAATTTTATCGGTGTTGGTTTTTCAACAGAAATACGAACGTTTTGACAACCCAGCTAATAAATTAACAAAATTTATTAAAAAAATAATTTTTAATATTTTAATTAAACACTAATGTGCCTAATTAAACTCCACTAATGGGCCTAAGCTTGTTTAGTGATTAATTAAAGTATATAATATACAAACCCTCCCCATTAAACCCTACAACCCCACGCCCCACTCCCCTATCAAACTACAATTTCTCTCCAACCAAGTACATGGCACACACATTGTTTTGAAGAAAAATTTCGAAGCTTCAAGGGATAAATCAAGCCAAGGATCTTCGTGTCGTCGTTCTTCGCAATCGTCAATGAATAATAGTGCATGAAACACGCAAAGGCACGCCATATTTCTTCCCTTCTAACATCTATCATACCATAATATTTATATGAACATGTTTTGAAAGTAAACAAGGTACACAACTTAATATTTTCGTAACTATGCCTACATGTATTTTAAACTCTTGAATTTTTTTTCCAAAATCATGTTTTTTATGTTGTTCAAGGGGCTGCCATGATTAGGACTTGATCAAGAATTGCCTTACAAGAGTTTAGAGTCCTAGGAAAACACCAAAAACGCTGCACATCAAGAAACGATCAAGTTGGAACCATATTCTGTCAAGGTGTAGGTAGGGCTCGGTTTTGGGTACTTGGTGGCTGGCTTGGTCTTGGGTTGGGGCCAAGGCTAGCTAGGGTCTGGTATGAGTCAAGGAGAGAGTCCTAGCTATTCTAGGGCTCGAGGTTCACGGCTGGGGAGTAGTCCTAGCAAGCTAGGACTCCATCCGAGGGTCATCAAGGAGACGCGCAGGCTTGCGCAGGCTTGTACGAAATAAGGGGCTCGGCCAGGGGGCTCCGGGCTAGGCTAGGGTGACTACTTGGGGTCCTAGGTGGGCGTACAAGAGGCTGGTTCAAGGGCTGGGGCGATGGATAGGTCCTAGGCGCGAGTTTGAGGTGTCCATGCCAAGTGGGACTCTCGGCCGCAGCTTCCACTTGGGAGTGTGGCTTCGGTTTCGAGCTAGGGGTCAAGTCAGTTGGTTCCATGGGTCCAAGAGGGTTCCTGGAGGGGCTGGTCAGGGTTCGACTCGGTGTGGTTTGAGCTTGGCTTGTGGAAACGTGAGTGTGGCTCGAGGGTAGGCTCGTCTGAGAGCTTAGGGTTTTCTCATTTGAAAATAAATCGAAACATGGCTCACGGGGGTCGAGTCATGGTTCACGAGGGCTAAAATAATATAAAAAGTAAGTTTTGAATTTATGAATTTTATATTAAATTTTGAAATTTTTCAGGATTAAAACGCATTAAAAACGATTAATTAATGAATAATTAAAAGCCTAGTATTTAAGCTAAATAAAATTATGAGAAAATTCATGTAAGCTTAAATAATTATTTGGGACATGTTAGAGTATATGAAATTAAGAAAAAGTCAAAAACGTGGAATTTTATGTCTAGGGGCAAAACGGTAATTTTACACCCGAAAATTAGTTAACGTCATGGCAGTGTCCTGAATGCTGTTTTATATGCTAATATGATTATTTTAAATTTTTATGAATTTTTATATGTTAAATTATGATTTTTAAATGTTTAATCATTTTTATGATTTAATATTGACATTTAAAAGATATGTTGCATGCTTGATTTAAAAGAAAAATGATATTAATGCATGTTTTTATTAAGTGAAGGAAATATGAAATGTTGAAGGACGTGAAAGGGTTGTGACTAATACGATGATATGTTGGAGATATCGTCGGGGTTATGGTCTCAGTGGGAGCCCAACGACTGTGTTTCCATGGATACGAATACGTTAATAAATTAATATGTTGGCCAATGCTTAGTTGACGGGTGAGAGTGTCGCTGATGTCCCCGCCGCCCAGTTCTGTGGTTTTATATAGATGAATCCATCGCCCAATACGAATACAAATACGAGTCACAATCACGATCTGAATTCAACAAACAAGAATATGAATATGAAAATGTTTATGATGAATATGAATATGAAGTTGATATGAAGATGCTTATGAAAATGTTTATGTTTAATGTTTATGCATTATTGAAAATATTATTTTAAGTGCAAGTATTTTTCACTGTTGTATGTGATTTGTATACATATTACGTTGTTATAAAAATTATGGTGTGTTGAGTCTTTAGACTCACTAGATGTGGGGACCCGGACGCTAATCATCTTCTTAATCATCTTTGAGATTTAATTATCAATTAAGATAAACAGGGTCTAAAAATTTTTCTTTTTAAAATATAAGTGCGGAACGTAATGGAATTTAACTAATATACATCTCAGTATAAAGTACAATAATGTACAACAATTATTCAAACTAGTCTAAGGTTCAACTACTAATTTCCAGTACTAAACCAAGTCTACATCCAAGTCCGGAATCACCACTCTAATCTCGATCTCTCATCATCCTCTTGACCCTGATCCTGTCCCACCTGTTGTCATGCACACATACAAACAAGACAACAGCCGGATACTCCGGTGAGAATAAATCCCAGTATAAATAAAGTATACATGCAGTTAACTAAATTAACATAAGAGCATGAATGATATCTTATCACATGTAGCATAATCAAACAACATGTATCAATACCAATCTGTAAATAATATCTGAATCGTAATCTACGAAACATAAATCAATACACATCTGTAAATCAAGTTCTAGTCTCGATATCTAAGACGACTCATCTCTCATTCTAATCTAGGGATCCTGATCTAATTTAGACTTTGGTATGCTGTATCGAATGTCTACAATAGACGTCGATCTACATCTAAGCTCATCGATACACCGTAAGTCTGGAGTCTACGCGGTTCTGACAAAGACTCGGCGGTTCTGCCCTAGCTAGGCTGATCTGCCATAGACAAAAACTCTGGCTCTGCTATAATTCAATAGACTAAACATATCAATCTGATAATCTGCAAATATCAATGCAATAAAGTAAAGTATGTAATTTTAGGAAACTCAGTCAAACCTAACTCGAGTTGTGCAATCCCGAATCAACATTTATTTATACCTTTATCTTCTCGGTCCGACGAAGACGAAGTATTGAAGTCAACTCTGTCCATATCCAATCTGATAATGACAATCGAATAGATACAATATCAGTACATGACTCAGTTCAATGCAATAAAGTAAAGTATGTGATTTTAGGAAACTCAAGTCAAACCTAACTCGAGTTGTGCAATCCCGAATCAACATTTATTTATACCTTTATCTTCTCGGTCCGACGAAGACGAAGTATTGAAGTCAACTCTGTCCATATCCAATCTGATAATGACAATCGAATAGATACAATATCAGTACATGACTCAGTTCAATGCAATAAAGTAAAGTATGTGATTTTAAGAAACTCAAGTCAAACCTAACTCGAGTTGTGCAATCCCGAATCAACATTTATTTATACCTTTATCTTCTCGGTCCGACGAAGACGAAGTATTGAAGTCAACTCTGTCCATATCCAATCTGATAATGACAATCGAATAGATACAATATCAGTACATATCAATCAACTGATCTTTCGATGGCATACCAATACAGTCTCGATAACCCCGTAAGTCCCAACATCACAGATATAATACTTGAACTCATAATCACTATCGATATAACTCATAATTTCAACGATAATATAAATCTGATATCGATTCTCAATCAAATCGACTCCAAAATTCATAACAATTACATAACCAGTCCGTTTCTTAATCTGACTTTGATTCTATGATGTCCACTGTATCAGAAACACCATATATGATTCCTATTCAATTCTGATAACATCATAATTTCAAACGACATCAAAACGTAACAAAACTTACGCCCAATTGTAGCTGTCGTCGCTAGGAACTCGGTGCTGTACTTAGATTCAAAATCAGAAGGACGGATCACTCGTCAATCTCAAATCTCACGTCGAAGGAAAACTTCACTCTTTCTCCCTCGAAGCTTGCTCGGTTGGTGAATGAAGAATCAATTCATTTATATATATATATCATCCACGTTGCATATAGAGACCAAATGTCAATTTTTCGTGATGCATGCCTGGCGCATATGCGCGCCCAAGTCCCGCGCATATGCGCCGAACGTTCTGTCCGAACTTACAGCAAGTCGCGCATATGCGCGACGTCCTTCCGCGCATGTGCGAGACATTCTCTGGACTCGAGTCTTACCGATACACCTCCTCGCGCATATGCGCGCCCTATCTCGCGCATATGCGCGAGGTCCTCTGCCTTCGCCATGAGCTGTTCGCGCATATGCTCGTCTTTTTTCACGCATGTGCACGCAAGGTTCTGTCTACCTCGCGCATGTGCGCCCATCACGTCGTGCATTTGCGCGAGGACTCTTTCTTGCTCCTCATTTTGATTTTCTTTCGTCTTTCCCGGTCTGATCCGTTCTGTCTATAATCATATCAATTATCACCAATAGATTATAATAATTATCGCTAAATCCTTTTAGATTAACCGGATAAATTTCTCGGGCCTTACATTTCTCCTCCTCTAAGATATGATTTCGTCCTCGAAATCACATGCAATCAAATCAGATAAAGAATAATGTATAATAGAGGTTACTTCAGCAAATTCATTCTATCAAACCATTCTGATAAAATTACTTGCAAATACTGGCTATACAACATCCGTATATACCAATCAATAGCTCATACCAAATCCATATCATCAGCTGTTATCAAATCTGTTTATCCCAGTCAAGGATTTACTCAATCTTCGGCTTTAAATACCAATCGTCACTATCCGACGTCGGCATATTAAGTCGGTTCATTCGAAGCTGGTGTTCATCCTTTTCTGAATCAACTTCATTTTCTTTATAAGATTTCTGCTTTTGTCAAATTCAATCTCAGATATCACCGTAATATCATTCTCATTTAGCGGAAATCTGCAGTACTCACTGTACAATGTCTCGTCTGTAGCTATCTCAATACTCGTTTGATAGCTATCATTATACAATAATTCATAAAGTGACAAGACATCAGGTTACTAGTGCTAAAATCCAACACTACAGTTCCTGGATATCCTCCAGTATCTAGGTAGTTCGCTTCGACTATCCATCAATCTATAAACCATAGATACAATCATGCTATATATTCCGCCAAAAGCACAAAATCAAGCAAAATCACAATCTGATATACTCTACTTCGGCATTCTAGTTATTCTGACCACTTTTCTGACATCGATCTGTGTCATTTGGTCATGTTTGTACGTTATCTGGTATAACTAATAGATATAGATTGAACAATCTGTCAATCACAATCATATTACATCACAATCTGGAAAGTATTGCAGTGATCTCATTACGAAATTCATCGAAATATACTCCCCATGTCTAGTCAGAAATATACAAATTCTGTAATAAATCTTTTGATTTCTATCTTTCTGTTTTCATTTATTGGCAATTCAGACATTTCAGTACAATTCCTGCCAACATTTCCGTACAAATTCTATCATGACTGATTTAATCTGTCTATATCAAAACTATCTGTTCGAATTATCATATACTTTCTGTTACCTGAACGACTACTGAATCCATTTCTGTGCCCTTCTGACCCTATCTGTCATTTCCAATTCGAACTATTGGGTATAAACAATCAGTTAATAATAGAAATTAAAAAAAACCTACCTGGTATTCGGTTCTGATTCTCGATATCAAATTCTGTTGTACAATTCTGAAACATTTGACATTACAAGATAATCATTCTCATACAGTAAAAAAATCACATATCTGCCACTCTGATCGATGTTCTGCTCTGATTATCGAATTTAAGTTCTGAACATTCTGGTTAAATCTCTGAACTGCCGAAATTCTCGAATTCAGCTCTGATTCGGTTTGAATAATCTGTATATGATCTCAACGGTTCACAATGATCTGTATTAAATACTGCTATAAAATTTAACGATACTCAGGCAGACACAAAATAACAATCGTATAAGATAATCTGCCAACTCAGACCAAAATAAATTTCTGACAATTCTGACATTTCTGAAATTTACTGATATTTCTGCTATTTCTGATCTCTCTGATATCGGTATCATTCTCAGTCACTGATTCTGATCTCAATTGTGTCAAAATCAATCGGTATACTAACTTCAGATATCGCATATTCAGCATACAATCTGTTTCAAGCAGAATTCATATCTGAATAATTTCTGTATACAATAATTACAGTTTTCAGAGTATTCAATACAATCTTCAGATATTCGATTCAGTCAATCAGATGCTGCAAGTATATCAAAATATCATAGATACAACCAGCATGAAATCATCAGAATATCTCTGAACATACTGAAATATGCAAAAGAGAAACACTAAATCAGATGTAACTCTGGGTACTCTTCTATGATCTTTTAATTCTTTCAATTCATTCAGTGTCATTCTGGACATTCAATATCATTCTGTACTGAATTCTAAAACAATAAAACAGTACCTGATCTCAATTCAATTCTGAAATCTATCTTTCTGATATAAGCAAATCTGAAATCTTATCTGGGCAAATATCAGCTAACTCGTACATCACTGGCAAATCTGCCAATGCAGACTCAACTTCAGTACATCTACTGAATCCATAAGGATACCATCGTTCCTTTCTGATCGATCGATTCATAGGCAACACAGATATCAAAGGAATTCTGAATCTAGAATCTTTACCGTGAAATCTTTACTCATCAGCCATCTGGTCTGAATCTTTATCTCTAAAAAGAATCTATAATAGTTCTGTACTTGTTCAGCATATTAGTATCAATAATGCAGTCAAATCAGAAAACACAAGTACATCATAATCTAACTCGATCTCATTCTTTTCTTACTGTAGTTTACTATATTTCACAGAATCTCTGATATCAATATTTCCCCCAAAAGTAATGAATTTTATATAAGTACAATCAAACCCAACAGATAGTGCATATCTCACTGCAATTCAGTCAAAGATAATCTTAGAGAATGCATTAGTATGTATCATAACTATGCAATATAATTATAAAAGAACAGTACCTGCCACTATACATCAAGTGTGCTTTGGGTCTGTTCTCGATCACACAACCAGATGGTCCAGCTCCCTGAAATCCGCGGGAACCTCTCTGTGGACAGACTCTCGCAAAATGTCCAGACTGTCGACAAGATATGGCAACTACCAGTCACTCCTGGCATTGCTCCGTGGAATGTCTCCCTCTGCAAATCCTGCAATACACTCCAGTATAAACTTGGGCTGGAACCATGGAGCTAGTTGAACCGCTCAGTCCGCTCCCTAACTTCTTGAATGGCTTCTTTCGAGCTTCAGCAAATCTTGCTTTCCACTCGTACTGCCGCGATCAAAATCGGAGAGGGATTGCTGTGTCTGGGGTTGCATCGCACACACCCTTTTTAGTGTCTAATCAGACTCGCCTTGCTCTCTTCGCTATCAAGGCATCAGCAAAATGGTAAGGTCGCTGCATGTTCATCAATGCAACTATCCGAGTTCAATCCTCTGATGAACTGATCCGCTACAGCTTCATCATTCCAATATATTAGGAGCAAACGCAGTAGAGTAGAGAATTTAGCAAATATTCTTCAATATCCAGTTGACCTTGTCTCAAATTCTCAAACTCTGCTTTCTATCCTCTCAGTACGAAACTGAGAAAAATCTCGATAAAATTCAAGTTCTGAATATTTCCCACGAAATCACTGTACCTCTCTGTTCTAACATTCTTTACTTGTAATCCACCAACTCCTGGAGTCTCTCGTAACTGGTGGAGATATCAGTTAATTCTCTGCTCATCTGAATAATCAAGTAAATCAAACAGTATTTCTATGTCATCAAACCAGTTCCACAATCTCAGACGTCTCGATACCACTCAGAAGGGGGCTGAAATAACTGAAACTCTTCCAACTGTATTTCCATATGAGTTTCTGATACATCTATCTATTTAGTCGAAGTACTACCCCTTTCTGGGATTCTCCGTGGAGGTATATCTGCTTATTAAAACCATTAGTACTCAAAATACTACAAATCTGTTCCAATCTTTCTCTGATCATCTTACTGCTGATCAAGAATCAAATCTGATTCTACTCAATACATAATACCAATTAAAATCAGATAATCATGGTAAATGTCTTCAAAGCAGTAAAGCATAATGTCATGCTAGCATACGCAATGTCAATCAACATTAAAATAATTCATGCTAGCAATCACTGCAAGGAAAGAAAACTCAATCTACCCGCTCAATCTCTTCTATCTCAGTCTAAAAGGATTTATCGCTCTGATACCACATGTGTGGGGACCGGACGCTAATCATCATCCTAATCATTTGGGATTTAATTTTCAATTAAGATAAACAGGGTCTTAAAAATTTTCTTTTTAAAATATAAGTGCGGAACGTAATGGAATTTAACTAATATACATCTCAGTATAAAAGTACCAATAATGTACAACAATTATTCAAACTAGTCTAAGGTTCAACTACTAATTTCCAGTATTAAACCAGTCTACATCCAAGTCCGAAATCACCACTCTAACTATCTCTATATACTCTTGACCCTGATCCTGCCCACCTGTTGTCATGCACACATACAAACAAGACAACCAGCCGGATACTCCGGTGAGAATAAATCCCAGTATAAATAATGTATACATGCAGTTAACTAAATTAACATAAGAGCATGATTATATCTTATCACATGTAGCATAATCAAACAACATGTATCAATACCAATCTGTAAATATATTGAATGTAATCTAAAAATAAATCAATACACATCGTGTAAATCAAGTTCTAGTCTCGATCTACAGACGACTCATCTCCCTTCTAATCTAGGGATCCTGATCTAATTTAGACTTTGGTATGCTGTATCGAATGTCTATACAATAGACGTCGATCTACATCTAAGTCATCGATACACCGTAAGTGGAGTATACGCGTTTGACACAAAGACTCGGCGGTTCTGCCTAGACAAAAACTCTGGCTCTGCTATAATTCTAGACTAAACATATCAATCTGATAATCTGCAAATATCAATGCAATAAAGTAAAGTATTGATTTTAGGAAACTCAAGTCAAACCTAACTCGAGTTGTGCAATCCCGAATCAACATTTATTTATACCTTTATCTTCTCGGTCAGACGAAGACGAAGTATTGAAGTCAACTCTGTCCATATCCAATTGATAATGACAACGAATAGATACAATATCAGTACATGACTCAGTTCAAAAACTGTTCTGATTAATACTCAAATCAAAACATAATGGATCAATGCCATCGACATATGATACTACAATACCATCAACCAATAACGAGTCTGATTATATCAATCAACTGATGTTTCGACGGCATACCAATACAGTCTCGATAACCCGTAAGTCCAAACATCAAAGATATAATACCTGAACTCATAATCACTATCGATATAATCATAATTTCAACGATAATATAAATCTGATCATCGATTCTCAATCAAATCGACTCCAAAATTCATAACAATTACATAAACCAGTCCGTTTCTTAATCTGACTTTAATTCTATGATGCACTGTATCAGAAACACCATATGATTCCTATTCAATTCTGATAACATCATAATTTCAAACGACATCAAACGCAACAAAACATACGCCCAATTGTAGCTGTCGTCGCTAGGAAACTCGGTGCTGTACTTAGTCAAATCAGAAGGACGATCACTCGTCAATCTCAAATCTCACGTCGAAGGAAAACCTCACTCTTTCTCCCTCGAAGCTGCTCGGTTGCTGAATGAAGAATCACTTTTATTAAATATATATATATATCATCCACGTTGCATATAGAGACCAAATGTCAATTTTTCGTGATGCATGCCTGGCGCATATGCGCCCCAAGTCCCGCGCATATGCGCCGAACGTTCTGTCCGAACTTACAGCAAGTCGCGAATATGTGCGACGTCCTTCCGCGCATGTGCGCAACGTCCTTCCGCGCATGTGCACGACATTCTTTGGACTCGAGTCTTACCGATACACCTCCTAGCGCATATGCATGCCCTATCTCGCGCATATGCACGCCCTATCTCGCGCATATGCGCGAGGTCCCTGCCTTCGCAGAGCTGCTCGCGCCTATGCGCGTCTTTCTTCGCGCATGTGCGCGCAAGTTCTGTCTACATCGCGCATGTGCGCCCATCAGCGCGCATGTGCGCGAGGACTCTTTTCTTGCTCCTCATTGTGATTTTCTTTCACCTTTCCGGTCTGATCCGTTCCGTCTATAATCATATCAATTATCACCAATAGATTATAATAATATCACCAATCCTTTTAGATTAACCGGATAAATTTCTCGGGCCTTGCACCTAGATGTGATGGATGCAGATGACATTGATAATTATGATGTTGGAGGTCTTGATGGTTGACCTTGCTGGACTGACGTGTAGATAACCCGAGGACCAGCGCTTCTATTTCTGCATTTATGATTTAGGTTATGTTTCTGTTAGAAGATTTTACTCTTTTTTATTTATGTTTTTGATGGGTTTTTGCGAGGTTTACTATGAGCTATACTATAAAGCCCAAATTCACTACACGTAAAACACATGCGTCTATTTAAATTATTATTTAAGTTTAAATCGATTTTAGAGATGCATTATTTATTTAGTTTGCATTATTTTTAAATTATTTATGTTTAGGGGATGCACATTAAAATATTCTCTTGAGTTTTATGTTTCAGGCGATTATTCGTGGTGAGATCGAGGAAAAGAGACCGGCAACGAGTTTGGCGAATTTAAAATGTGGTATTTATTTAAGTTAGGATTTGGAGCATTTTAATGATTTATTTAGTATTTTAGCATTTTAAAAGACTAATTTAATTTATTAGGCGATTTTAAGATTTTAAACTTTTAAAGTCTAGCACATATGTACTTTATTTTAATTAGGGGGATTTTTAGTAAAGTTAGTGTTTGATTAACATTAATTAGTTGTTAATTTTTAATTAAGAAAAATTTTATCGCCTAATTACCATAAACTCACACACACACTTTCTCCACGCACCTCATTCAGGATCACACACACTCTCTCTTACACCCCTTCATTTTTCATTGTTTCATTTCATATTTTGAAAGAAAATTTAAGGTTCTAAGAACCAAGAGCAGCCGCCCCCTCCCTCTCCATTTTCCAGAAAATCCTTCATTGATTCTTAGCATAGAAATCTTGCCACGTTCGTCTCGGGTCAACACTCGCATCCTTCTGCTTCGGTATTGTCGTTTCGGTAACTTAAAAATCAAAAGGCATGTATAATCTTTGTTTCTGAATCGATATCGTCATATATGTGTTGTGATGTTTATTATGTGTAAAAATCCATGTATGTTGTGAAAAGTTTGAGCAAAAACGTTTGGGTTGAATTTTGGATCAACAATTTTAGATCTAAAAACGTGTCTGCTGTCATTTCGATTCCTGTGTAATTCGATCGATTTTCTAGGAAAACCTTTTCAACATATAAAACGTAGTTCGTTTTGATACAAACGAGTAAGTTATGAATCTTTTCGTGGGACTGCTCAAACTGTAATATTCTGAAAATACGTTCCTGACGTGTTCTTGAAGTTTTATTGTTGCAGGCTTAGTTGGAAAACCGACGGGTGATCGCTGCTGTGCTTAGGTATATTAAGTATGTTGTGGGTTCAATTTTTGGTGCTTTGTTTCGTGTTGATAGGCACTTGGTTGCATTAGAAGTCGTAGGAAAAGCTTTGGTGTCAAAAATATCGTGTTCACGGGTGTGTTGCGTTGTTTGTGATGCGTCGTTGTTTTGGGGCGTTGTGTGAGTTTGTATAATTGCAGATAGCGTCCTAGGGTGAGTTTCGTTGCATCGGTTCTAGTCGTTTGTGAGAAGGGCCTAAACTCCTTTCTTGAAAATTTGCGGAAAATTAAAATTTTTCTTTTTAAAAGAACTTAAATGGCCTCATACATAAAATCACTGGTGAATCAAGTTCAATATTTCAAAATATTGCAGCGGAAGAAAATTAAAGTTTTGCCAACAACAACGATTTAAAAATATCCAACGACTGATAAAATTGTTTGCGAAATAACAACTGCTGCACTGAGGTCCTCGGGTGCCACTACTGCCGACCCAAGCTGGCTCATTGGTCCCACCCTCGGCCCTGGCCTCAACAGTACCTACAACAATCAAGTCTAGTGAGCCTAAAGACTCAGCATGCATATATCGCAGGTAACGAGTAAAAATCTGAATTTAAAATATGCATGTGATAAAATATCCTGTCCTGCGGCATACTGAAAATAATCTGTACTGAGCAATTATAATACGTGCATAACTGAACTGGAAGTCACTGTAAAAATATTTGCTCCTTGGAGCCTGTACTGAAATAACTGATAAAATTTTCTGTTGAGATTATGTTTTACGCCTGTGGCCACTGCACTAAGCTGAACTGATCGGTAACTGGCTACCGGGGAGGCTGAAACTGAACTGAGCTGGCCGGTCATGTGGCGACCGGGTGGTACCATACTGAACTGATCGGTCACTGGCGACCGTATAAAATAACACTCCCACATAGTGAATGAACCACAAGCCATATCGCATAAATCTCAAAATAATCATTTTCTATTTAATGCACGTAAAATAATTAACTGGCATAATGAAAATGTCCCGTAATTTTACCAACTGGATTGGATTGGATCGTTCTCCAGGCTCGCTGCAACCTAACTGTGCCATGAAAAAATATGCAATAGCTTAAACTTGACCAACTATGCAATTTACGTTCAAAAGATGCGACTATGACGCCTAATAACTTCGCATTTAATCATGACTCCGAGCCAACCTGAACCGACACTGAACCGACGTATAGTCATGATTAAAATACGCTGAAAAATCATAAATAATGTTCCTAAAATGATAGGGTCGAAATCGAGGTGGAATGGAGGCCAAAAACACGAAACGCTCTTTCGAGAGTCAATTTGGCACATTGCACCGTAAATTCTCGTACGACCTCAAAAATGATCCAAATGACAAACGGTCAAAAACATGACCTTCCTAACTCAATGAGGCACTGTCCAGTCCAAGGCCATGGGCTAAAAGCCAACCAAGAACTCAAACAGCCGCTTCTGAACAGCAGCATACTTGCTGTCAAAAAAATACAGCAGCTGCGCACTACAAGACTTGCATTGGTTTCGAGACTATCGGCCATTAGGGGCGTGAACCACCGACTAGAGACTCTTACCAACATCCCAAGGAATGATTTGAACCATGGCTAAGGGCCCTAGGCCAGCCACAATCCGCATCACACCAAATCTCAACCGAAGGGTCCAACCGAGAGCAACGTGTATGCGTGTGTAGTGTTTATGCTATGATCGATGTCTTGCGTCGTTCCAGTGGCCATTTGATTGACCATGACACGATCTAGACATCTAGGAGCATGATATGAACCGTGGCTAAGGGCCATAGGCCAACCAAGATCCACACCAAGCCACAAAAGAAACGAACCATATGCTGAAAAATGGAAGGGCCGAATGGGGAAAGGGGCTGTTCTTGTTGATTATTTAAAAACCGATGAGCCATGGACCAAGCCAACCAAAAGGGCAACTTAGTCACGTCTTAGACATGCTAGGGAAGTGATCCAACCATGGCTATAGGCCCTTGGGGCAGCCAAGATCAGATCCAACCCTAGACAAGAAACTGAATTTTCGAACCACATTTTTCTGCACCTAAGGGACTTGCTGTCATTCTGAATTTCCAGCAAGCATGGGGCTGGTTTGAATGGACCAAAATGGTCCTAATGCATCCTACTACATGTATATAAGCCGCCTTGGGAGCCTGGAGTCGATCCAATACCTGAAACTCACAAACCAAAAGAAATCGTGAAGCTTGTCATGAAAGGGCCGAAATTCTGCATGTGTGTTCCCAAAATATTTTGACATGTATCTCGGTTTTTGCTTGCTAAAACATGATCATGTACTGAAAAATAAATGATAATATGACTTGATTGAGGTTTGAAAGAAATCTAGACATGCCTGGTTTCGTTCGAAAGAAAACGAACGAAACGACGACGACGCGGCACGGAGGAGGTGGAGCGCTTCTCTTGTTTACCTTTCTTGCCCTCGATTTTTCTTCCCTTGCTTCCTACTGAATTCCCACGGTTTTCCTCTCTCAAAAACACTCTGAATTTCGTGACTAAGGGAGGGGGAATGATGGTTAGGAGGGTGAGGGAAGTGGGTGCAAGATATAAGGAAAGAATCAAGACCAAGTCTTCTCATTTTTGAATTTTGAATTATGGTTTGATATCAAATGAGTTGGTGGATGCTTCTAGGAGGTAGTGGCCGAAATTTTGCTTATTTTCTAGTCTAGGATATGTCCATTAATTAATTAAATTGTGCTCCCAAAAATCCTAGAATTATCCTACTAATTACATGCAAAGAATTGGTCAAAGTTGATGAGTTGGAAAATGAATCTTCTAGCACTAAGGGTGGCCGAAAAATGCATGATAAAATAAAGGAAAATGTTGATTATCTAGTCAACTAATAATTCTTGAAAGCCTTACTAATCCTTTAAATAATTTAGTGAGCTAACCCCTTAATTAAATAACTTAAATGAGTTCATTTCTTAATCACCTCAAATAATTAAATTAAATCCTCAAACCTCCCTTACTAGCTTAAATGAACTTACTTGCTAGCTAAATTAACTTATGGAAATATTTCTCGAAATCTTAAATTCTATCTCAAAACTCCAACTCCGGTCCGGCCTCACTGAAATAACTGAAATGCTAAAAATCAAACTATTGAACTGAAATAATAAAATAATTAACTTCAAACAAATGCATTTAAAATAATCATGCAATGAAGTCAATTAAATTTAAAAATCTAGAATTATGCGTGGCTTATACGTCTACTGATATACGGGTTCTACAATCCTTCCCCCCTTAAATAAATTTCGTCCTCGAAATTAGAACTCACCGAATAACTCAGGGTATCGACTTCTCATCTCCGGCTCAAACTCCCACGTAGCTTCCTCCTCTGAATGGTTGAGCCATTTGACTTTGACTCGCTTAACAAGCTTGTTCCGAAGTTTCTTCTCCTGTCTGTCTAGGATCTGCACGGGTCTCTCCTCATAAGATAAGTTCGGAGTAAGCTGCAACGGCTCGAAATTCAGCACATGCGAAGGATTTGCCATATACTTCCTCAGCATGGAGACGTGAAAGACATTGTGTACTCCGGCCAGATTCGGCGGAAGAGCCACACGATACGCTAGCGTCCCAACTCTGTCGAGGAACTCAAACGGTCCAATGAATCTCGGACTGAGCTTCCCTTTCTTGCCAAATCTCATGACACCCTTCATAGGTGCCACTTTCACGAAGACATGATCGCCCACTGCAAACTCTAACTCTCTCCTCCGCTGATCGGCATAACTCTTCTGTCGGCTCTGAGCAGTCCTCATTCTATCATGGATCTTGACTACTACATCTGCTGCCTGCGGAACAATCTCTGGACCCAACTCTGCTCTCTCTCCTACTTCATCCCAATGAACAAGAGATCTACACTTGTGGCCATACAGCGCTTCATACGGAGCCATACCTATGGACGACTGGAAACTGTTGTTATAGGTGAACTCTACCAATGGTAAGTTCGACTCCCAACTCCCAGAGAAATCAATGACGCAAGCACGGAGAAGATCCTCTAAGATCTGAATAACTCGCTCCGACTGTCCGTCTGTCTGCGGATGGAAAGCTGTGCTAAACAGCAACTTCGTACCCAAAGTCGAATGCAAACTCTTCCAAAACGAGGAAGTGAATCTGGGATCTCTGTCGGATACGATAGAAACTGGAATACCGTGGAGTCGGACTATCTCTCGGATATACAGCTCTGCATACTGAACCATGGTGAAAGTCGTCTTAATAGGCAAGAAGTGCGCTGATTTGGTAAGACGATCTACAATCACCCAGATAGCATTCGATCCTCTGGCTGACCTCGGCAATCCGGTCACAAAGTCCATGGTAATGTTCTCCCACTTCCACTCGGGAATAGGAAGTAGGCTTGAGCAAACCTGCTGGTCTCTGATGCTCGGCCTTCACTAACTGGCAAGTCAGGCACTCGGATACAAAACGCCTAGATGTCCTTCTTCATCCCTGGCCACCAATACAATAGCTGCAGATCTTTGTACATCTTCGTACTCCCAGGGTGAATGGAGTACGGGGACGTATGGGCCTCTGATAAGATGTCTGCTCGGATAGAATCACTGCTAGGAACCCATATCCTATCTCGGTATCTCACAATACCGTCGCTGACTGTATACAAAACACTGCCCTTGGCTTCATCTCTCTTCTTCCACTGTGCCAACTGCTCATCTGCTGCCTGACCGCTGCGAATACGGTCAATAAGAGAGGACTGGATAGTCAAGATAGATAAACGAGGAACTCTACCTCGAGGATAAGTCTCAAGATCAAACCTCTGCATCTCGATCTGAAGAGGTTTCTGAATCGTCAAATGAGCCATCACTGCGACTTTCCTGCTCAAAGCATCCGCAACTACATTAGCTTTACCCGGGTGGTAGCTAATGTCACAATCGTAGTCTTTCACAAGCTCCAACCAACGCCTCTGACGCATGTTCAGCTCCTTCTGCGTAAAGAAATACTTGAGGCTCTTATGGTCGGTAAAGATCTGACACTTCTCTCCATACAGATAGTGCCTCCAAATCTTCAAAGCAAAAACTACGGCCGCTAACTCCAGATCATGGGTAGGGTAATTCTTCTCGTGGATTTTCAGCTGTCGAGAAGCATACGCTATCACTCTCCCATGCTGCATCAAAACTGCACCTAAACCAAGCTTCGAAGCATCGGTATAAAGGACAAACTCGCCGGGCCCTGATGGCATGGCCAAAACTGGTGCTGAAATAAGAGCTTGCTTCAAAGTATCGAAGCTCTTCTGACACTCCTCGCTCCACACAAACTTCACATTTTTCTTTGTCAGTGCTGTGAGTGGAACGGTGATAGAGGAGAATCCCTGGATGAATTTCCTGTAATATCCTGCTAGCCCAAGAAAACTGCGGATCTCTGATGCATTCTGAGGCACAACCCAATCTCTGACTGCTACAACTTTCGCCGGGTCTACCTCAATGCCACTGCTAGAAACAATGTGGCCCAAGAACGCCACCTTCTCTAACCAGAATTCGCACTTACTGAACTTTGCAAATAGTTTATGTTTCTGCAATGTCTGCAACACTGTGGTCAGATGCCTGCTGTGCTCCTCCCGACTCTTGGAGTAGACGAGAATGTCATCTATGAACACTATCACAAACTGGTCGAGGTACGGCTGAAATACGCGATTCATTAGATCCATGAAGATCGCTGGCGCATTCGTCAGACCGAACGGCATCACAAGGAACTCGTAGTGACCATAACGAGTCCTGAAAGCTGTCTTCGAAACATCAGCACCTCTCACCCTCAATTGGTGATAACCCGAACGCAGATCTATCTTGGAGAAAATCGAAGCTCCCGGCAACTGGTCAAACAGATCCTCAATCCTCGGCAGTGGGTATTTATTCTTCACTTGTAACCCTGTTCAACTCCCGGTAGTCAATGCAAAGCCTCATCGTGCCATCTTTCTTTTTCACAAATAAGACTGGCGCGCCCCATGGAGAAAAGCTCGGGCGAAATGAACTCCTTGTCGAGAAGTTCCTGGATCTGCTTCTTAAGCTCTGCCATCTTTGTCGGTGCTAGACGGTACGGCGCTTTGGATATCGGAGCCGTACCTGGCATAAGCTCAATGGAAAACTCCACCTCTCTCTTTGGTGGCATACCAGAGACGTCTTCGGGAAAAACGTCTAAGAAATCTCTGACAACCGGAACATCTGAGGCTGACTGGCTGGGTTCCTCGGGGACAGATAAAAAGGTTGCTAGAAATGCCCGACACCCTCTATGCATGAGCTTCCTAGCCTGAACATAAGGAATAATGCGCGGTAAAGGAAAGTACCTGTCCGGCTCAAATAAGAACTGCTCCATTCCAGGCGGTCAGACAAGAACGGATCTCCGCTGGAAGTCTATCAACACTCTGTTCCTCAATAGCCAGTCCATCCCTAGGATGATGTCAAATTCCGGCATCGGTAGCACAATCAGATCCGCATAAACAAGATTACCGTGCAGCTCAAGGTCTATATCTCGGATAACATTGGTAGCTGCCATCTCCTCGCCTGACGGCAACACTACTGAAAAGGCTGTATCTAGCCCAATGGTCTGGATCTTGAGAAAGTTTGCAAAGATCTCCGAAATAAACGAGTGAGTGGCCCCTGAATCTATCAAGGCCTTTGTAGCGGAACCAGATATAAAAATTCTCCCTGAAAGAGCGGAGCTCTAAGTTGAATCCCACTACAAGATCTAAACTTATAGACATGCAAAGGTCTAGGTTCCTCTAGCTTAATTTCCCCGAAATAAATCTGAGTAGAGCATGCAATCCTATAACAGTTCTAAGTTCAAAATCTAAATCCCGATTCCCAAAATGCTGAAATTCAAATAATAACTTAAAGTTTAGAGGTACCTGTCAACAACATAGTCTCCGGGTTGGTTTCCGCGGCATGGAGAGCAAAAACTCTGCCTTGGGTAGGCAGATTCCTCTGAGGACACTGCAGCAACATGTGGTCTGGACTGCCACACTTAAAACACTTTCCTGAGCCAGCCATACATGCTCCAGGATGGCGACGTGAGCACCTGGGACAGACTGGGTGCTCCTGAGTCCTCGGGGCTGGGCGTCCCCGCTGCTGCTGCTGCTGCTGGCCTCGGTTCCTGGGCGGTCCATGAAAAGGCCTCTTATTCTGCTGCTGATGCTGATGAGGAGGAGGGCGGTGCGGTGCCTGGACTGGGCGCTTGCCCTGGCGATCCCTCTCGATATCCCGCAGATCCTGCTCTGCGGCTAAGGCCTTGGAGACGGCAACCTCATAAGTAGCAGGGTCAGATACCCTAACATCCCGGCGCAAGATCGGCCGTAAACCCACCAGGAAGTGCATCAGCTTGGCTTTGGCATCATTCGCTATCAGGGGCACAAAGTGACAGCCCCTCTCGAACTTACGGATAAACTCCGTAACCGACATATCCCCCTGTCTTAGACTCATGAACTCGGTGGTCAGCCTGGTGCGAACCTCCTCAGCAAAATACTTGGAGTAGAAAACCTCCGTAAAGCGGGTCCAAGAAAGTGTAGCCAATGTCAGGGCTACCGAAGCTCCTTCCCACCATAAGCGGGCGTCTCCAGTGAACAAGTAGGTGGCACATCGGACTCGGTCTGCGTCCCCCAGCTCCATAAAATCAAAAATAACCTCGAGGGATTTGATCCATCCCTCGGCAACCATGGGGTCAGATGCCCCAGAGAACTCCTTCGGGCGCATCTTCATGAATCGCTCATACACAGCCTCGGGCCCTGTCGGCCTGGCTGCGGCTGTGGCTACGGCTGCGGCATTGCCCCCCGCAAACTGTGCGAAGAACTGTGCCATCCCAGCTAACATCTGGGCACTCATGTCCGGTGGGGGCGGTGGAGGAGGTGGTAGGTCTCCCTCTGGTCTACGCTCCTCCCTGTCTTCTCGGCGAGGCTCCTCCTCTCTGTTGCGCTCTAAAATGCGTCTAGGGGGCATACTGTTCCAACATAACCCATACGTAACTAACATGCATAATTCCATAATTTATTTTAAATGGACACTGAAGTACTGAAAATCTGGAAGCATGCTGACAAAATAATTCATGCTTTAACTAAAATGCTGAACAAAATGCTGAACTGAAAAACTTACAGACCAAAGGCGTGGCTTCGTGAGCTTCTCGCGGTCAGTAGTAGTGAAACCCTATACAGAACCACCGCTCTGATACCAACTGAGAAGGCCCTCGAACTACTTGCTTGAAAATTTGCGGAAAATTAAAATTTTTCTTTTTAAAAGAACTTAAATGGCCTCATACATAAAATCACTGGTGAATCAAGTTCAATATTTCAAAATATTGCAGCGGAAGAAAATTAAAGTTTTGCCAACAACAACGATTTAAAAATATCCAACGACTGATAAAAATTGTTTGCGGAATAACAACTGCTGCACTGAGGTCCTCGGGTGCCACTACTGCCGACCCAAGCTGGCTCATTGGTCCCCACCCTCGGCCCTGGCCTCAACAGTACCTACAACAATCAAGTCTAGTGAGCCTAAAGACTCAGCATGCATATATCGCAGGTAACGAGTAAAAATCTGAATTTAAAATATGCATGTGATAAAATATCCTGTCCTGAGGCATACTGAAAATAATCTGTACTGAGCAATTATAATACGTGCATAACTGAACTGGAAGTCACTGTAAAAATATTTGCTCCTTGGAGCCTGTACTGAAATAACTGATAAAATTTTCTGTTGAGATTATGTTTTACGCCTGTGGCCACTGCACTAAGCTGAACTGATCGGTAACTGGCTACCGGGGAGGCTGAAACTGAACTGAGCTGGCCGGTCACTGGCGACCGGGTGGTACCATACTGAACTGATCGGTCACTGGCGACCGTATAAAATAACACTCCCACATAGTGAATGAACCACAAGCCATATTCGCATAAATCTCAAAATAATCATTTTCTATTTAATGCACGTAAAATAATTAACTGGCATAATGAAAATGTCCCGTAATTTTACCAACTGGATTGGATTGGATCGTTCCCAGGCTCGCTGCAACCTAACTGTGCCATGAAAAATATGCAATAGCTTAAACTTGACCAACTATGCAATTTACGTTCAAAAGATGCGACTATGACGCCTAATAACTTCGCATTTAATCATGACTCCGAGCCAACCTGAACCGACACTGAACCGACGTATAGTCATGATTAAAATACGCTGAAAAATCATAAAATAATGTTCCTAAAATGATAGGGTCGAAATCTAGGTGGAATGGAGGCCAAAACACGAAACGCTCTTTCGAGAGTCAATTTGGCACATTGCACCGTAAATTCTCGTACGACCTCAAAAATGATCCAAATGACAAACGGTCAAAAACATGACCTTCCTAACTCAATGAGGCACTGTCCAGTCCAAGGCCATGGGCTAAAAGCCAACCAAGAACTCAAACGACGCTTCTGAACAGCAGCATACTTGCTGTCAAAAAAATACAGCAGCTGCGCACTACAAGACTTGCATTGGTTTCGAGACTATCGGCCATTAGGGGCGTGAACCACCGACCAGAGACTCTTACCAACATCCCAAGGAATGATTTGAACCATGGCTAAGGGCCCTAGGCCAGCCACAATCCGCATCACACCAAATCTCAACCGAAGGGTCCAACCGAGAGCAACGTGTATGCGTGTGTAGTGTTTATGCTATGATCGATGTCTTGCGTCGTTCCAGTGGCCATTTGATTGACCATGGCACGATCTAGACATATAGGAGCATGATATGAACCGTGGCTAAGGGCCATAGGCCAACCAAGATCCACACCAAGCCACAAAAGAAACGAACCATATGCTGAAAAATGGAAGGGCCGAATGGGGAAAGGGGCTGTTCTTGTTCGATTATTTAAAAACCGATGAGCCATGGACCAAGCCACCAAAAGGGCAACTTAGTCACGTCTTAGACATGCTAGGGAAGTGATCCAACCATGGCTATAGGCCCTTGGGGCAGCCAAGATCAGATCCAACCCCTAGACAAGAAACTGAATTTTCGAACCACATTTTTCTGCACCTAAGGGACTTGCTGTCATTCTGAATTTCCAGCAAGCATGGGGCTGGTTTGAATGGACCAAAATGGTCCTAATGCATCCTACTACATGTATATAAGCCGCCTTGGGAGCCTGGAGTCGATCCAATACCTGAAACTCACAAACCAAAAGAAATCGTGAAGCTTGTCATGAAAGGGCCGAAATTCTGCATGTGTGTTCCCAAAATATTTTGACATGTATCTCGGTTTTTGCTTGCTAAAACATGATCATGTACTAAAAAATAAATGATAATATGACTTGATTGAGGTTTGAAAGAAATCTAGACATGCCTGGTTTCGTTTCGAAAGAAAACGAACGAAACGACGACGACGCGGCACGGAGGAGGTGGAGCGCTTCTCTTGTTTACCTTTCTTGCTCTCGATTTTTCTTCCCTTGCTTCCTACTGAATTCCCACGGTTTTCCTCTCTCAAAAACACTCTGAATTTCGTGACTAAGGGAGGGGGAATGATGGTTAGGAGGGTGAGGGAAGTGGGTGCAAGATATAAGGAAAGAATCAAGACCAAGTCTTCTCATTTTTGAATTTTGAATTATGGTTTGATATCAAATGAGTTGGTGGATGCTTCTAGGAGGTAGTGGCCGAAATTTTGCTTATTTTCTAGTCTAGGATATGTCCATTAATTAATTAAATTGTGCTCCCAAAAATCCTAGAATTATCCTACTAATTACATGCAAAGAATTGGTCAAAGTTGATGAGTTGGAAAATGAATCTTCTAGCACTAAGGGTGGCCGAAAAATGCATGATAAAATAAAGGAAAATGTTGATTATCTAGTCAACTAATAATTCTTGAAAGCCTTACTAATCCTTTAAATAATTTAGTGAGCTAACCCCTTAATTAAATAACTTAAATGAGTTCATTTCTTAATCACCTCAAATAATTAAATTAAATCCTCAAACCTCCCTTACTAGCTTAAATGAACTTACTTGCTAGCTAAATTAACTTATGGAAATATTTCTCGAAATCTTAAATTCTATCTCAAAACTCCAACTCCGGTCCGGCCTCACTGAAATAACTGAAATGCTAAAAATCAAACTACTGAACTGAAATAATAAAATAATTAACTTCAAACAAATGCATTTAAAATAATCATGCAATGAAGTCAATTAAATTTAAAAATCTAGAATTATGCGTGGCTTATACGTCTACTGATATACGGGTTCTACAGTTTGAGCGTGAATTTTAAAATTGCATCAAAATGTGTTATTCTTGGGTTGGTTGTGCACAGGATTAGCGCTGCAGCGCTCACCAAGGAGCGCCGCAGCGCCCGTTCCACACAAGCCCGACGCCACGGCGCTGCCCTTGTGGCACCGCAGCGCCAGACCTGTGGCCTTGCTAGCGCCGTGGCGCTAGAGCCTAGCGCCTATGTTCTAGGCAGTACGATGATTAAAAGAGGGTCATGTCCCAAGTGATTTAGATTGTCATAAGAAATTTGTCATTTCGGGCTGTGAGTACGACTATTACGTCTAAGCTATGGGAAATTAAGTGCATGTAATCATGTTAATATGTGCAGCAGTGGCCCCATGCGAGATCCAATGAATCCCTCAACGCCATATAAGTATGTTCGACGTGCAAAGGAAGATGTTTTATTTTTGAGATATGCTAAATGTCTTGTGACCAATTGAATGGGTTTGGAAGTCGACGAACGTGGCCGAAGACCTCTCCACCCTGGTGAAGCATGACCGGGTTTAGATCAGGATTGGGAAGCGGTAGAGCATGACCAGGGACCAATCCATTCGGTAAAGCATGACCGGGGATCTCATGTATGTTGTTGTGGATTTTCCCTGCCAGGCCAATATTTTGGTTTAATCTGATCAGGCAGATTTATGTATTGGGTCACTTGCTTTGAAACATATCTCTATACAAAATGATGAAGTTTATGCATGTTCAAGTATGTATGGTGCAAGCATGTTTACGAAAAGTTTTATGATGATGGCACGTCTACGTTTATGTTATTACGTTCAAGTTTTTGTATGTACGTTCTACTTTAAAGATGCATGTGGTTTTATTACATATTCTTGTTATCTCCAGTTTATAGATGTTGAGTCTTTAGACTCAGTAGACATGATCGATGCAGGTGAGGACGAGTATGAGGAGACGAGATTTGGGGACCAATGTTTTAAGATTTTATGCATGATGATTTTATTACTCTGATTTTCACGAGATTGCTTCACGTTGTTTGAACTAGTTATTTTTGCAAACTCTATTTGTAATCCTTTTTCTTGCAAATATTTTGGTTGAATGGTTTATCGTTATTCCATTTTGAATGATTACTATCTATTTAAGAAAATTTTTATTTTTCCGAAAATTTTTAAAATAGTTTATAAGTACGGTACATTACATATATTTTTCAAATTTATTGCTTTTTAGGTTTGGTAAAATTTTAGACGATTGACGATTTGACTACTTCCTTTGATACTAGTTGGTTGTTTTATTTTACTAAGGGAGCAAAAATATTTTTATATATTTGTGAGTGTTCGGCTGATCCTTAGAGGATTTAAAAAAATAAAAATTTTCTAGTATTTTTTAAAAAAACGAGTAGTGGACATTTCAAAAATATGAAGGAAAACACTGCTGTTGCCATAACTGATGGGGCACCACATCGTATTGAAAAACCCCGAGATGAATGGACAGCTGAAGACAAGAGAAAAACCAACTTGGACAACGTGGCTAAAAACATCTTATACAAAACCGCTGGATAAAATCACTTTCAGCAAGATAAAATTGTTCAAAACTGCCAAGGACTGAAAGCAATCAGAATGTTCCTTGCCTATGCATCTTTCAAGAACTTTAAAGTCTACCAGATGGACGTGAAGAGTGCATTTATGAATGGTCAGTTGCAGGAAGAAGTATATGTTGAACAACCACCAGTTTTTGTTAATCACTGTCTTCCTGATCATGTCTATCATTTGAACAAAGCCTTGTATGGTCTTAAACAAGCTCCAAGAGCTTGGTATGAAACTCTTTCAAAATTCCTAATTGATCATGATTTTACTGTTGGATCAGTTGATAAGACTCTGTTCAAATTCACAAAGAATGATCATATTTTACTTGTGCAAATATATGTTGATGATATTATTTTTGGGTCAACTAACCCCAAATTATGTGAGAAATTTGCCAAGCTAATGCAGGAAAAATTCGAGATGAGTATGATGGGTGAACTGACAATTTTCCTCGGTCTGCAAGTGAAGCAACTGGATAATGGTATTTTTATCAATCATACCAAATACACAAAGGAATTACTTAAGAAATTTGGCGTGGAAACATGCTCAGCTGCAAGTACTCCTATAAGTTCATCAATCAAACTAGACAACGATCAAGAGGAATAACAGTTGAGACGACACTTTACAGAGGATTGATAGGTTCATTATTGTACCTAACTGCTAGTCATCCTGATATTGTATTTTCTGTTTGCATGTGTGCTAGATTTCAGGCATATACTAACCAATCACATTTTTCAGTTGCCAAACGCATTTTAAAATATTTTAAAGGCACACATTACGCTAAAGAATTCTCTTTCAATTTAGTTGGATATTCAGATGCAGATTATGCAGGATGTAAGCAAGATCGTAAGAGTACCAGTGGATCATGTCAGTTTCAAGGAGACAGACTGATCTCATTGTTCAGCAAAAAGCAAACATCAATAGCAACTTCCAGAACTGAAGCAGAATATCTTGCTGCTGGAAGCTGTTACAACTGTTCTGGATTTAGCAACAATTGAAGGACTATGGAGTCATTGCAAAAGAATCACCAATATTTTGTGATAATACAAGCACGATTGCAATTACATACAATCCAGTTCTTCACTCCAGGACCAAGCATATTGATGTCAGGCATTATTTCATCAAAGATCATGCTCTGAAAAAAGCAATAAGGCTGGAATATATATCAACTGAACAACAAGATGCTGATATTTTTACCAAACCATTACCAGAGACTAAGTTTTCTCATTTTCGCAATATTATTGGTTTAATTGATTTATCTTAATCATATCAATCTTTAATAATGATATGTCGATTGTTATTCTTATTCAGTTAGTCACATATAAGTTAATAACTGTTCAGTTAGTCATTGTCAGTTAGTTAATTATTTGTCAACTGATATCAGTCCATATGCAGATAAGGAATGAACATTGAATCAAAACAATAAGTTTATTGATAAAATCTAAACCAGGTTACACGATTCATCTCATGTTCAGTGGCATCTTGCCAAAGGGACAACCAATTAGTCAATTCATGATTGTTAATTCTCATGAAGCCTTCTGAAAAAGAAATACTCTCCAGCACATTCCACTCCTTCATAAGCATCGGATGAATAAGAACATCATCAGTGACAAGCTCTGAAGTATGGTTGACTTCAGCACGCCTCTTATACTTTCTTGCTGTAGCAATTAACCATCACATTGAATCGTTTGGAGCTCGTGTACCTTGGTCCAAGTGGACATCACCTTTGCAAAGATGAATTTTTCTAGAGACTTCTTTAGTTTCTCCAAACGACGAGGTGTCAATGCATGATGAGGGACGTTGGAACTACTTGAACTATCCATCAGTGCTTAATTGTTAATATCGAATGACAATGGTCTTATTTATAGATAGTGTTAGAGTAGGTGCCCGTCGAGCCAAGTGTTGGCCGAGTGTTTACAATGAAACTCTATGTATAAACAATCTTTATTTTAATAATATTTGAAATTATTGTTTTGGCACATCTTTATCTGTATACCCATGCTAGTTGCATAGATAAAGTCCTTCAATATACAAATAGTAGAAAGAATATGAGATGCTCATATGATGAGTATCATGAAACTCATATTTGGAATACTGTATATTCTAAATAGTTCCTAGTCGATTCAGCCGCCGCTAAGAAGAATATAGGCCGCTTGAGTTTGAGACTAGTGTCTGCGATGTGAGTACCATGTTTCATTGGTAGGAGACATTGTGATGTCCAAGCATGCGGATGGGTGTTCCTAGTAGAGTGCACTGAACAACTCTCCATAAAATACTTTCCAAGTGGTTCTCATTTATCGAGGGGAAATGTCCTAGTTTATGGCTGTACACCATTAGTCCTTATGACCCGGAACAACATTGAGACTCTCTGTGCTAGCATTGTACTTTGACTAGTTTAACGACTCTCATGGGGTCATCAGGTGGCAAGGTTGGGTGTTTTGTCGAAACATATAGGAGTCGATGCATTGTAGTTGGGGATTCACTGCTTACCTTCGGGCATGGATATCCTATGTGATCACATGTATATGTAGTATGAAATCTCTGATCAGAGTATGATGGTAATTATGAAAGGGGTTCCATAGATTACACCATCTATGCAACTACGACATGACACATAGTATCGATTCTTTGACAGCTCTCGATATACCAATAGTTGTCGAATCGGTCGGGATATATGAGATGAAGGGACCATACTGTACGCTAACCATAATAGATTGGTTCTTGCAGGCTGTGGGGACCCGGACACCAATTCATTTCTTAATCATCTTTGGGAATAATTAACTCAATTAAGATAAACATGGTCTAATTTTTTTTTAAATACAAGTGCGGAAACATAATGGAATCAATCTGATATACATATCAAAGTAAAAGTACATGTCTTGTACTAAATACATTCCTGTCAAACTAGGGTTCAACTACTATATATCAAGTGCTGAATTCTAATCTACTTTTGGGCCGGATCTCAACGCTAACTGTAATATCTCATCCTCTTCTTGACCCTGATCCTGTCCCACCTGTTGTCTTGCACACATACAAACACAACAACAGCCGGATAACTCCGGTGAGAATACATCTCAGTATAAGCAATGTATACATGCAATTATATAAACATATATAAAAGCATGAAACAGATATCAATAACATTATCAAATCTGAAAAACATGAATCGATATAAAGCTGTAAATAAACTCTGGACTCGTCATCTCAGACTCGACTCATCTCTAATCTAAGGATCCCGGTTCCTGGATATTACCATATACTGAATCTGCGCAATAGAAGCCGATCTGCTCCTACGCAACATCGATATAAATAAAATATCCAGTGTCTTGGCATATCCGCCAAAGACTTGGCATATCCGCCAATAACTAGGCATCTCCGCCCATGACTCAATACACGCTTTGCTATAACTCAATAGACTAAGCATATCAGTATCATAAATTGAAAATATCAATGCAATAAATAAAGTATGTGGTTTTTTTGGGAAACTCAAGTCCAATCTGACTCGAGTCGATCTCCCGGTTAACATTGATTTATGCCTTTCCTTTGTCGGTTTCTGGTTCTGTCGAAGTATTGAATTCGAATCTGTCAATTACTCAATCTCGCAATAACAATATCGAGGAGTAAAATATCAATATACCACTCACATCAACACTGGATATAATCAGAATTCAATCTAATTCTATTTCAACGGCATTACTGCACAATCTCAATATACCAAGCAATGCAAATCAACAGATATCAATTCCCACATCTCATAATCGTTAACAATACAAATCTGATATCAATTCTCAATCATATCAATTCTGAAAATCATAACAATTTCATATGGTATATGTTTCTCAATCCAGTTACGATTATACGATGTTTACTATGCCAAAAACACCATATATGAATCATATCTGATTCTTTCAATATCATATTTTCGAATCATAACAAAACGTAGTAAAACTTACGTCCGGTTGAAGCTCTCGTCGATAAAAACACGGTACTAAAGTCGGATTGAAAAACAGACGGACGGATATTGTGTAATCACAATTCTAAGAAGTGCAAAGGCGTAAGGATTTTCAACACTTTTTCTGAAGCTTTTCTCGATTCTTACCGGTTCATCTGAAGGAAGGTAATCAGATATATATATATATATATATATATATATATATATATATATATATATCAATGCATGGTGAGGGGCAAGTGGCTTCATCCTTGTGCTGCACGTCTCGCGCATATGCGCAACCCTCCTCAGCGCATATGCGCGAGACATTCTGTCTCGGCGCGTAACCTCATGGCAGCTCGCGCATATGCGCGCCCTCACCCGGTGCATACGTGCAAGGTTATCTGACATACTCGTGCATATGCGCGGGTCCTGTCGCGCATATGCGCGAGGTTCTCTGCCTACCTCGCGCATATGCGCCCGGCTGGATCGCGCATGAAACGTCTGCTCATTTTATTTCTCTAAAAGTACTAGAAATTTTTTTTTTAAACCTCACGTAGCATTCGGCCGAATCATAAAATATTTTGGAACCATTTTAAAAGTAAAACAACCAACTATTTTATAAACCCAAAAACATTATTTGAAAAGTATAGCCCATACTATAACCTCTCAAAAATCTCTCGTAACATAAATAAAGGTCGTAAAGACATCTTTAACATAACTTAAAATCATGAATCATAACTAGTGCGGAAAACTAGCGTCGGTCCTCGGGTTATGTGCACCTTCAGTCCAGTCAAGTCAACCATCAAGACCTCCATTATCATATTCATAATCAATATCACCTGCATCAATCACACCTAGTGAGTCTAAAGACTCAACACGTCATATTCTTGATAACGAGTAATACGTAATACAAATAACATACAACAGTGAAAAATACTTGTACTTAAAATATCATTTTTATGAAGATGCATAAAAATAAACATTTTCGTAAAAATTTCATGATGCGTAAAACTTTTAAATAAAAACATTTTCGTAATCTTATGCATAAACATTTTCATATAAACATAAACATATTAATATTCATATCAACATATTCATATCATCATATTCATATTCATATTAATGTTCGTGTTTGTTGAATTCAGATCGTGATTGTGACTCGTATTCTTAAACGCATTGGGCGATGGATCCATCTAAAGAAACCACAGTACTGGGCGGCGGGGACACCAGCAACACTCTCACCGGTCAACTAGGTCTTGGCCTACATATTAACATATTCGTATTCGTATCACGTATTCGTATCACGTATTCGTATCCGTATCCAAGGAAACACGATCGTCGGGCTCCTACTGGGACCATAACCCTCACGATATTTCCAACATGTAGTAGTCACAATCCCTTCAGTCCTTCAATACGTTATCATCACTTAATAAAAACATGCATAATATCATTTTTATTTTGAAACCAAGCATGCAACATATCTTTTAATTGTCCAATTTAATCCTTGATAATCCATGACATTTAAAAATCATATTTCAACATGTAAAAATTCATAAACATGTTACATAAACATATTAGCATATAAAACAGCAAATAGGGCACTGCCATGACGTTTACTAATTTTTAGGTGTAAAAATATCGTTTTACCCCTAGACGTAAAATTTCACGACTTTGACTTTTTCTTAAATCCATTAACTCTAAAATGTCCCAATAATTATTTAAGCTTAGATGAAATTTCTCATATTTTTATTTAGCTTAAATCGAGGACTTTTAAATTAATCTATAAATGTGACGTATTAATACGTTTTAATCACGAATTAAACCAAACCTTAATATAAAATTCCCAAATTTAAAACTTAGACTTATAATAATTATTTAAGCTTAAATATAATTTTTCATTATTTATAAAGCTCAAAACTAGGCGTTTCAATTAACTCGTTAATTAGCGTTTCGTGCGGCGATTAAATTTCGAATAAATCCAAAACTCGTTATTTTGACCCCAAATTATAAACATAACATTTTTATGATTTATTCTACCCTTCCAAGTCATGAGCCACCCCCGTGGACCCTTGGATCAATTTTTCCTACTTAAATTTTCGTTTTTGACCCTTCGACGAACACACCGAACCATCTCCCAATTTACTCGAGCCACGCCCGAGCCTCCTCGAGCCAAAACCTAGCCAACCCATCTAGGGACCCTACTGTGCAAGCTCAGCCCCAAAACATGACCCTAAGTCGCACCCTCTCAGGACCCTAAGGACGTAACCTAGCCCAGCCCCACAGCCCCTGGCCGAGCAACAGCCCCTGCACTAGTTGCTGCACACAAACGCTGCTACCTTGTTCACCTCTCGGGTGGAGTCCTAGCTTGCTAGGACTCCTCCCCAGCCCCTGGTCTCGAGTCCTAGCGTGGCTAGGACTCTTCCCCTGACCTCTCACATGACTCTAGCCCAGCCTGGTCCAGCCCCAGCCAAGCCAAGCCACAAACCGAACTCATGAAGACCAAACAAGCACATCGGCCCTACTAATTAATTATACCCACGTTTCCAGCTTGTATGTTCCTTTGTTTGCTGCGATTGTGTGTGTGTTCTAGGCCTTTAAACTTGTGTAAAACCATCCCCTAACAATTCCTAATCATGGCAGCCCCTTTTCCATCATACAAACATGATTTTGAAACAATTATCAAGCTTTAAAAATCCATGATCATGTAAAAACGAAAATAAATAACAAGTCACTTGTTTTTCATGCAAAATTCAATTAAATAAAATACTATGGTGTGAATGATGAGAAAAAGGAGAATATGACGTGCCTTTGCGTTTTAAACGCACAAAAAAAACGTTGACGATTCGAAAAAACGTTAACGACGAGACCTTGGCTTGAAATTCTAAGCAAAACTTGATGCTTTTCCTTGAAGAATATGTGCGTGCCGTGTGATATCAAGAGTTTTGGTGTGTGCAAATTGAGAGTGGCGTGAGTCATCCAGGGTTTGGGGAGGGGTTTAACATATTTTATAGTTTAATTAACTACTAATTAGGCTCAAGCCCATTAAGAGTTTTAATTAGGCCCATTAGTCTTTAATTAAATAATAAAAATAATTTTGTTAAAATAAATTTGTGAATTTATTAGCCAGGTTGCTAAAACGTTTGCATTTTAGTTGAAAAACCAGCACCCATAAAAAATACGTCCCGACGTATAAAATCACCTCAAAATCCCATATTTTTTTTAAAAAATAAGAAAAAGCATCACCCTTAATTTAAATAATTAAAAATGAATAACCAATAAAAACATTTTCTATTTTTCAGCACTCGGTCTCCGTTCCTCGATCGCAACTCGAATAACCTTTAAAAATTACATTTTAATGCAACCATTTAGAAAAATATAATTTAAACATATCAATATGCACCACATAATTAATTATGCAATTTAAACATTTAATTAAAATACAAAAGAATTTAATAATTCGAGCATGTGGTTCGCGTGGACTTTAAATTTTCGGGGCGTTACAATCTTCCCCCCTTAAATTGAATTTCGTCCTCAAAATTCGCTTATCCTTAATAACCCAAAGTTTAGACTTAATTCTACTATCCCAAAAATACACACTTTCGCTGCGCTACTCCGATAAAGCTTAAAATCTAGAAGGTCCTTACGTCCTCTTGATCACAATTAAATTTTCCTTCTAAATCCTTATTTGCAAATCGCAACTTAAAAGACCCATGATGACTTAGCGCTATGTTATTATAACCTTGAATTTCAACTTTTCTTACAAGTCCCAAAATTAAAAATATGGATGACCACGCTTATCATATATTACTTTCCTTATATTATACCCAAAATGTTCATCAACTTATCTAATTTCAATCTTAAAATCTCAAACGCATCCGCTAACGCTTAGATTTTTCAAGCCTAATATCGATTCATCCTTAAAAACTCTTGATTAACATTTCTTATAACATTATAACCCAAGATATCCCAAGGTTCCGAATATTCTTAAAAGTCTAAATCCTCGAAAATTCCTAACAATTAAACCATCAAATTATCGCTTATTGCTAAACTTCTCCCCAAATTCTTTAATAATTGTAAAATTAATTCTTAATTTCTTCAAAAATTATCCCAATTGGTCCTTAATTTCAAAAATCCTACAGTTAACCCTTAAGTTCTCGGTATTCTTAATCTTCTTCTACAGTTTTCCCATGACATAATTTCGATAATTTTAAACTTATTTATCAAAAATCCATTCTCCTAACCAATCTTACCTTTCATCAAACTTAAAATCCAAATTTATACATTTTCTTACTCTCAAAGTCGTTGCAAATCCTCGAATCATTATTACTTATGAGTAATTCCCAAAAATTAATTCAACTAGTAACCATGAATCATAATATTTTCTTAGAAAATCTACGTGTCCCAAAGCATTCATAATATTCATGATTAACTTATAGCCCAAAAAGTAGAACGTCAATACCAAAACCCAAATTCAACATAGTTCAATTCCACCACAAACCAACATGCGTTGTAATCAAATAATTTCTTATTTCATATCGTATCACGTATAAAAATTCTAAATTATATAAATCCTATATTATCATAAAGCTATTAAACATGTGACATGAACATATAATTCATATACTTATGCATGTAACATCATAAAATCACATAAAGCATTTAAACTTACAAGTTTGAGGCTTGACGACTGATCTTCCTGGCGCTGATGGTGCCACAACCCTTTACAGAACCATTGCTCTGATACCAACTGAAACGTCTGCTCTTTTTATTGCTTTAAAAGTACTAGAAATTTTTTTTTAGACCTCACGTAGCATTTGGCCGAATCATAAAATATTTTGGAACCATTTTAAAAGTAAAACAACCAACTATTTTATAAACCCAAAAACATTATTTGAAAAGTATATCCCATTCTATATCTCTCAAAAATTTCTCGTAACATAAATAAAGGTCGTAAAGACATCTTTAACATAACTTAAAATCATGAATCATAACTAGTGCGGAAAACTAGCGTCGGTCCTCGGGTTATGTGCACCTTCAGTCCAGTCAAGTCAACCATCAAGACCTCCATTATCATATTCATAATCAATATCACCTGCATCAATCACACCTAGTGAGTCTAAAGACTCAACACGTCATATTCTTGATAACGAGTAATACGTAATACAAATAACATACAACAGTGAAAAATACTTGTACTTAAAATATCATTTTCATGAAGATGCATAAAAATAAACATTTTCATAAAAATTTCATGATGCGTAAAACTTTTAATTAAAAACATTTTCATAATCTTATGCATAAACATTATCATATAAACATAAACATATTCATATTCATATCAACATATTCATATCATCATATTCATATTCATGTTCATATTCGTGTTTGTTGAATTCAGATCGTGATTGTGACTCGTATTCTTAAACGTATTGGGCGATGGATCCATCTAAAGAAACCACAGTACTGGACGGCGGGGACACCAGCAACACTCTCACCAGTCAACTAGGCCTTGGCCTACGTATTAACATATTCGTAGTCCTATCACGTATTCGTATCACGTATTCGTATCCGTATCCAAGGAAACACGATCGTCGGGCTCCCACTGAGACCATAACCCTCACGATATTTCCAACATGTAGTACTCACAATCCCTTCAGTCCTTCAACACGTTATCATCACTTAATAAAAACTTGCATAGTATCATTTTTATTTTGAAACCAAGCATGCAACATATCTTTTAATTGTCCAATTTAATCCTTGATAATCCATGACATTTAAAAATCATATTTCAACATGTAAAAATTCATAAACATGTTACATAAACATATTAGCATATAAAACAGCAAATAGGGCACTGCCACGACGTTTACTAATTTTTAGGTGTAAAAAGACCGTTTTACCCCTAGACGTAAAATTTCACGACTTTGACTTTTTCTTAAATCCATTGACTCTAAAATGTCCCAAATAATTATTTAAGCTTAGATGAAATTTCTCATATTTTTATTTAGCTTAAATCGAGGACTTTTAAATTAATCTATAAATGTGACGTATTAATACGTTTTAATCACGAATTAAACCAAACCTTAATATAAAATTTCCAAATTTAAAAATTAGACTTATAATAATTATTTAAGCTTAAATATAATTTTTCGTTATTTTATAAAGCTTAAAACTAGGCGTTTCAATTAACTCGTTAATTAGCGTTTCGTGCGGCGATTAAATTCCGAATAAATCCAAAACTCGTTATTTTGACCCCAAATTTTAAACATAACATTTTTGTGATTTATTCTACCCTTCCAAGTCATGAGCCACCCCCGTGGACCCTTGGATCAATTTTTCCTACTTAAATTTTTGTTTTTGACCCTTCGACGAACACACCGAACCATCTCCCAATTTACTCGAGCCACGCCCTAGCCTCCTCGAGCCAAAACCTAGCCAACCCATCTAGGGATCCTACTGTGCAAGCCCAGCCCCAAAACATGACCCTAAGTCGCACAATCCCTGCTGGAACTTGACTCAAAATACTGCATGTTTTGTGTGTGAGTCTCCTAGGATATTTAGGACTCCTGGCCCAACTAGGACACTTCCAGCCCCTAACCACTTGACCCCTCATGACCCTAACCTCCCCTAGACCACGTCCAGCACAAGCCTAGACCAGCCCAGCCTCTAGAACTCAAGCTGCGAACCACTGGACTACATGACAGCAACTTCACGCCTAACTTGCTGCCAAGAGCTTCTCCCTCACGTTTTCCACCTCCAGCTGAGCCAGCAGCGAACCCTCTTGAGCCAACCTCAACTCAGACCTCCTATGGACCCTACTGAACCCTTAGAACCTATGGACTCGACCCCAGCCCCTGAAACCGAAGACACAACATAAGCTGCAGCAACACAGCCGAGAAGACCCACTTGACAAAGACCCTTGTTTCCTTGCTTAGCCACCTAACCCACGACCCAGCTCTTGAACCAGCCACTCATGCACCCTCTCAGGACCCTAAGGACCTAACCTAGCCCAGCCTCACAGCCCCTGGCCGAGCAACAGCCCCTGCACTAGTTGCTGCACACAAACGCTGCTACCTTGATCACCTCTCGGGTGGAGTCCTAGCTTGCTAGGACTCCTCCCCAGCCCCTGGTCTCGAGTCCTAGCGTGGCTAGGACTCTTCCCCTGACCTCTCACGTGACTCTAGCCCAGCCTGGTCCAGCCCCAGCCAAGCCAAGCCACAAACCGAACTCATGAAGACCAAACAAGCACATCGGCCCTACTAATTAATTATACCCACGTTTCCAGCTTGTATGTTCCTTTGTTTGCTGCGATTGTGTGTGTGTTCTAGGCCTTTAAACTTGTGTAAAACCATCCCCTAACAATTCCTAATCATGGCAGCCCCTTTTCCATCATACAAACATGATTTTGAAACAATTACCAAGCTTTAAAAATCCATGATCATGTAAAAACGAAAATAAATAACAAGTCACTTGTTTTTCATGCAAAATTCAATTAAATAAAATACTATGGTGTGAATGATGAGAAAAAGGAGAATATGGCGTGCCTTTGCGTTTTAAACGCACAAAAAAAACGTTGACGATTCGAAGAACGTTGACGACGAGACCTTGTCTTGAAATTCTAAGCAAAACTTGATGCTTTTCCTTGAAGAATATGTGCGTGCCGTGTGATATCAAGAGTTTTGGTGTGTGCAAATTGAGAGTGGTGTGAGTCATCCAGGGTTTGGGGAGGGGTTTAACATATTTTATAGTTTAATTAACTACTAATTAGGCTCAAGCCCAGTAAGAGTTTTAATTAGGCCCATTAGTATTTAATTAAATAATAAAAATAATTTGGTTAAAATAAATTTGTTAATTTATTAGCCAGGTTGCTAAAACGTTTGCATTTTAGTTGAAAAACCAACACCGATAAAAATTACGTCCCGACGTATAAAATCACCTCAAAATCCCATATTTTTTTTAAAAAATAAGAAAAAGCATCACCCTTAATTTAAATAATTAAAAACGAATAACCAATAAAAACATTTTCTATTTTTCAGCACTCGGTCTCCGTTCCTCGATCTCAACTCGAATAACCTTTAAAAATTACATTTTAATGCAACCATTTAGAAAAATATAATTTAAACATATCAATATGCACCACATAATTAATTATGCAATTAAAACATTTAATTAAAATACAAAAGAATTTAATAATTCGAGCATGTGGTTCGCGTGGACTTTTAAATTTTCGGGGCGTTACAATCTTCCCCCCTTAAATTGAATTTCGTCCTCAAAATTCGCTTATCCTTAATAACCCAAAGTTTAGACTTAATTCTACTATCCCAAAAATACACTTTTTTGCTGCGCTACTCCGATAAAGCTTAAAATCTAGAAGGTCCTTACGTCCTCTTGATCACAATTAAATTTTCCTTCTAAATCCTTATTTGCAAATCGCAACTTAAAAGACCCATGATGACTTAGCGCTATGTTATTATAACCTTGAATTTCAACTTTTCTTACAAGTCCCAAAATTAAAAATATGGATGACCACGCTTATCATATATTACTTTCCTTATATTATACTTAAAATGTTCATCAACTTATCTAATTTCAATCTTAAAATCTCAAACGCATCCGCTAACGCTTAGATTTTTCAAGCCTAATATCGATTCATCCTTAAAAACTCTTGATTAACATTTCTTATAACATTATAACCCAAGATATCCCAAGGTTCCGAATATTCTTAAAAGTCTAAATCCTCGAAAATTCCTAACAATTAAACCATCAAATTATCGCTTATTGCTAAACTTCTCCCCAAATTCCTTAATAATTGTAAAATTAATTCTTAATTTCTTCAAAAATTATCCCAATTGGTCCTTAATTTCAAAAATCCTACAGTTAACCCTTAAGTTCCCGGTATTCTTAATCTTCTTCTACAGTTTTCCCATGACATAATTTCGATAATTTTAAACTTATTTATCAAAAATCTATTCTCCTAACCAATCTTACCTTTCATCAAACTTAAAATCCAAATTTATACATTTTCTTACTCTCAAAGTCGTTGCAAATCCTCGAATCATTATTACTTATGAGTAATTCCCAAAAATTAATTCAACTAGTAACCATGAATCATAATATTTTCTTAGAAAATCTACGTGTCCCAAAGCATTCATAATATTCATGATTAACTTATAGCCCAAAAAGTAGAACGTCAATACCAAAACCCAAATTCAACATAGTTCAATTCCACCACAAACCAACATGCGTTGTAATCAAATAATTTCTTATTTCATATCGTATCACGTATAAAAATTCTAAATTATATAAATCCTATATTATCATAAAGCTATTAAACATGTGACATGAACATATAATTCATATACTTATGCATGTAACATCATAAAATCACATAAAGCATTTAAACTTACAAGTTTGAGGCTTGACGACTGATCTTCCTGGCGCTGATGGTGCCACAACCCTTTACAGAACCATTGCTCTGATACCAACTGAAACGTCTGCTCTTTTTATTGCTTTAAAAGTACTAGAAATTTTTTTTTAGAACTCACGTAGCATTTGGCCGAATCATAAAATATTTTGGAACCATTTTAAAAGTAAAACAACCAACTATTTTATAAACCCAAAAACATTATTTGAAAAGTATAGCCCATACTATATCTCTCAAAAATCTCTCGTAACATAAATAAAGGTCGTAAAGACATCTTTAAAATAACTTAAAATCATGAATCATAACTAGTGCGGAAAACTAGCGTCGGTCCTCGGGTTATGTGCACCTTCAGTCCAGTCAAGTCAACCATCAAGACCTCCATTATCATATTCATAATCAATATCACCTGCATCAATCACACCTAGTGAGTCTAAAGACTCAACACTTCATATTCTTGACAACGAGTAATACGTAATACAAATAACATACAACAGTGAAAATACTTGTACTTAAAATATCATTTTCTTGAAGATGCATAAAAATAAACATTTTCGTAAAAATTTCATGATGCGTAAAACTTTTAAATAAAACATTTTCATAATCTTATGCATAAACATTATCATATAAACATAAACATATTCATATTCATATCAACATATTCATATCATCATATTCATATTCATGTTCATATTCGTGTTTGTTGAATTCAGATCGTGATTGTGACTCGTATTCTTAAACGTATTGGGCGATGGATCCTTCTAAAGAAACCACAGTACTGGGCGGCGGGGACACCAGCAACACTCTCACCGGTCAACTAGGCCTTGGCCTACGTATTAACATATTCGTAGTCCTATCACGTATTCGTATCCGTATCCAAGGAAACACGATCGTCGGGCTCCCACTGAGACCATAACCCTCACGATATTTCCAACATGTTGTACTCACAATCCCTTAGTCCTTCAACACGTTATCATCACTTAATAAAAACTTGCATAATATCATTTTTATTTTGAAACCAAGCATGCAACATATCTTTTAATTGTCCAATTTAATCCTTGATAATCCATGACATTTAAAAATCATATTTCAACATGTAAAAATTCATAAACATGTTACATAAACATATTAGCATATAAAACAGCAAATAGGGCACTGCCACGACGTTTACTAATTTTTAGGTGTAAAAAGACCGTTTTACCCCTAGACGTAAAATTTCACGACTTTGACTTTTTCTTAAATCCATTGACTCTAAAATGTCCCAAATAATTATTTAAGCTTAGATGAAATTTCTCATATTTTTATTTAGCTTAAATCGAGGACTTTTAAATTAATCTATAAATGTGACGTATTAATAAGTTTTAATCACGAATTAAACCAAACCTTAATATAAAATTCCCAAATTTAAAACTTAGACTTATAATAATTATTTAAGCTTAAATATAATTTTTCGTTATTTTATAAAGCTTAAAACTAGGCGTTTCAATTAACTCGTTAATTAGCGTTTCGTGCGGCGATTAAATTCCGAATAAATCCAAAACTTGTTATTTTGACCCCAAATTTTAAACATAACATTTTTGTGATTTATTCTACCCTTCCAAGTCATGAGCCACCCCCGTGGACCCTTGGATCAATTTTTCCTACTTAAATTTTCGTTTTTGACCCTTCGACGAACACACCGAACCATCTCCCAATTTACTCGAGCCACGCCCGAGCCTCCTCGAGCCAAAACCTAGCCAACCCATCTAGGGACCCTACTGTGCAAGCCCAGCCCCAAAACATGACCCTAAGTCGCACAATCCCTGCTGGAACTTGACTCAAAATACTGCATGTTTTGTGTGTGAGTCTCCTAGGATATTTAGGACTCCTGGCCCAACTAGGACACTTCCAGCCCCTAACCACTTGACCCCTCATGACCCTAACCTCCCCTAGACCACGTCCAGCCCAAGCCTAGACCAGCTTAGCCCCTAGAACTCAAGCTGCGAACCACTGGACTACATGACAGCAACTTCACGCCTAACTTGCTGCCAAGAGCTTCTCCCTCACGTTTTCCACCTCCAGCTGAGCCAGCAGCGAACCCTCTTGAGCCAACCTCAACTCAGACCTCCTATGGACCCTACTGAACCCTTAGAACCTATGGACTCGACCCCAGCCCCTGAAACCGAAGACACAACATAAGCTGCAGCAACACAGCCGAGAAGACCCACTTGACAAAGACCCTTGTTTCCTTGCTTAGCCACCTAACCCACGACCCAGCTCTTGAACCAGCCACTCATGCACCCTCTCAGGACCCTAAGGACCTAACCTAGCCCAGCCCCACAGCCCCTGGCCGAGCAACAGCCCCTGCACTAGTTGCTGCACACAAACGCTGCTACCTTGATCACCTCTCGGGTGGAGTCCTAGCTTGCTAGGACTCCTCCCCAGCCCCTGGTCTCGAGTCCTAGCGTGGCTAGGACTCTTCCCCTGACCTCTCACGTGACTCTAGCCCAGCCTGGTCCAGCCCCAGCCAAGCCAAGCCACAAACCGAACTCATGAAGACCAAACAAGCACATCGGCCCTACTAATTAATTATACCCACGTTTCCAGCTTGTATGTTCCTTTGTTTGCTGCGATTGTGTGTGTGTTCTAGGCCTTTAAACTTGTGTAAAACCATCCCCTAACAATTCCTAATCATGGCAGCCCCTTTTCCATCATACAAACATGATTTTGAAACAATTACCAAGCTTTAAAAATCCATGATCATGTAAAAACGAAAATAAATAACAAGTCACTTGTTTTTCATGCAAAATTCAATTAAATAAAATACTATGGTGTGAATGATGAGAAAAAGGAGAATATGGCGTGCCTTTGCGTTTTAAACGCACAAAAAAAACGTTGACGATTCGAAGAACCTTGACGACGAGACCTTGGCTTGAAATTCTAAGCAAAACTTGATGCTTTTCCTGGAAGAATATGTGCGTGTGCCGTGTGATATCAAGAGTTTTGGTGTGTGCAAATTGAGAGTGGCGTGAGTCATCCAGGGTTTGGGGAGGGGTTTAACATATTTTATAGTTTAATTAACTACTAATTAGGCTCAAGCCCATTAAGAGTTTTAATTAGGCCCATTAGTCTTTAATTAAATAATAAAAATAATTTTGTTAAAATAAATTTGTGAATTTATTAGCCAGGTTGCTAAACGTTTGCATTTTAGTTGAAAAACCAGCACCCATAAAAATTACGTCCCGACGTATAAAATCACCTCAAAATCCTATATTTTTTTTAAAAAATAAGAAAAAGCATCACCCTTAATTTAAATAATTAAAAACGAATAACCAATAAAAACATTTTCTATTTTTCAGCACTCGGTCTCCGTTCCTCGATCGCAACTCGAATAACCTTTAAAATTATATTTTAATGCAACCATGTAGAAAAATATAATTTAAACATATCAATATGCACCACATAATTAATTAATGCAATTAAAACATCTAATTAAAATACAAAAGAATTTAATAATTCGAGCATGTGGTTCGCGTGGACTTTTAAATTTTCGGGGCGTTACAGCGCATATGCGCGAGGGCTCATCCTCGCACATATTTCAAATCTTATTTCCGGTTTTTTCGGTCCGATCCGTTCCGTCTGTAATCACATCAATTATCAATAAATCATTTCAGATTATAATAACAAAATTCTCGGGCATTACACATGCACTATCATTTGATACCTAGGGAATCATGTAAGCGATGCTGCTAGGCGTTTAACATGATTGGTTGGGTACTATCAGACTTGAGTTCTGACGTTCTTATTATCAAGTAGTTGATAAGTAAGAATGGAGCAACTGGGGTATGCTCGAATAAGGACATGTTTAGTCCCGAATCACATTGTTATGTGAACCCACTGCTAGTTGTATCATTAAACTATTGAGGGTCACACAAGTGCTAACTTTTTAGATCTCGTTGAGAAGTAAAATAGTTTAATGTGTTGAACGGCTTATAAAGGAGTTTATAAGCGTAAATTGTAATGCCCGAGATTTTGACTATGTTAATATTGAATTATGGAATTTGAATTGATATGATTATAGCCGGGCCATTCCGAGATCAGATTGGACAAATTATAAGAATTAAAAGGAAGAAAAGATGAGTTGGGCCGAATGTTGTGCGCCCGGGCGGAAGTCTTTGACAGCCCGAGCGCAGGATAAGGGAAGAGGGCCGTAGGTTTCGCGCCCGGGCGGAGGTCTTTGACCGCCCGAGCGCGCTTGTATAAAATTTCAGGGCCGAGAGTTTTGCGCCCAGGTGGAACTTTATGTCCGCCCGAGCGCGAAACGTGTTGGACAAAGAATAAGCCAATTGCCCCTCACCATGCATGCTATATAGATGATGTGTACTTCATTTCCTTCATTCTTCAGCTGAAAGGAACGAGAGCAAGATTCAGAAACTCCTCAAGTGTCATTTTATTTGATCTTGTGCAACATCTAACCATTCGATTTTGAATCCGAGCTTAGATTCTTGTTCCTTGCATCATAGGCTTCTAAAGGATGTAGTATTACTACATTTCAGCATGTTTTGAAGTTGAGATAATTGGGGAAATCAGATTTTGATTGTTATTAATTGTTATTAGAGATATATGTTCTTGAGTAGCTAGAGATCATGACGCCGTAAACGGATCGATTATCGGATGTCGTATGCAATTTGTGTAAAATTCCAGCATGTTGGCCGAAACTAGATGGTGCAGAATTATTGTGTTTTGGCTTGGTATTGTTGTGGATTATGAGTTGTTGATGTTAGTTGATTGTTGTTGAGTTATCGGGATACCGAAAGTGCGCCGTTATGCCGCCGAATTTGATATAGAATGAGTTAATCAATTTCATGTCTTGAGTGGAGCTTGATATTGCTAATGTGGAGTTCGAATTGTGCATTCCAGATTTGGTGTGGATAGCCTTGAGTTCGAATGTGTAGCTCCAACCTTGGATAGAAGAATGAGCAATATTTCCTAACTTGTGTTCTTGTTGACCGAGAAGAGTTGAGCAAGATTGTGTAAAGTGTGATAGCATCCAAGAACCGAAAAGAAAGGTATAATTCATGTTGATTCGGGAAGATACAACTCGAATTAGATTTGATTCGAGTTTCCCAAAATCACATACTAGATTTCTATACCTTGCTATGCTTGTGCTTTATCTTAATTTATTTACACGCATTGAGATAGGAGAGTCATTGGCAGATTTGCCAAAATTTCTAGATGTTCGGTGGTATCGAAGCATAGGAGAAGATCGACTCCGATTGTAGATATTCGATACAGACAGGACCGAAGTCTAGGAATAAGACGTACCGCCACCACGATTGGGAGAGTAGGTGGGAGACTTGTTACGTCTTATTCACACCGGGATCCCTAGATTTAGATACGAGCCGAGTCAAATATATGAGTTTGACTTAAGTTGCATACTTATTTTGATTATGTTTCATAGACTGGGGAACATATTGTTATTGATTGTATGTTCATGATTTATATTGTGTATATGCATGTATAACATGTTTTATACTGGGATTTGTTTCTCACCGGAGTTTTCCGGCTGTTGTTGTGTCTGTATGTTGTGCATGACAACAGTGGGGCAGGATCAGGGTTCGAGACAAAGATGAGAGATCGAGATAGTGTGGTGATCACGGGCGTAGCAGATGAACTAGTAGTGTTTACATTTGATATGTAGTGTGTTATAATTCTAGTTTATATGATTGTAGGAACAAGACATGTACCTACTTTGTTGAAAATAAAATAAAGGTATCATTTGTGTATGATTATATACACTTGTTCATGTTGTTAAAAGAAATTTTTTTTTATGACCCACATTTTCTAGCAAAGATCCAATTAATCCCAAGGATAGTCGAGTTAGAGGCCCGGGTCCCCACATAAATAAAATAGAAGTAGACTTCTATAAGAAGAATGTAACTTTTTAATTTGAGGAGTGTTCCTAAATTAAAAGTTGGCCAAACTAATAATGTATTTGAAATTGTGATTTTCATAAACATTATTATGGACTAAATTAAATTAATTCAAGTGTTGAATTAATTAAACAATAGTGGGCCTAGTAGTGTCCAAATAATTAAATTAATTCAAGTGTTGAATTAATAAATAACATTGGGCCTTGTAGAGCCCTATTAGAAATAATTATTAAACTAGTGGGCTTGAGTAAAATCAAGTAAAGTTTAAATGGTCTCAAATGTGTTTGAGACATTTAAATAAAAGTCCATGAGCCTTGTAATTGTTACAACCCAAATAAAATGTGCATGGGGAGGTGAAGAGTTGGGAGACAACTTTTTCCACATCCAAGGCATGGCATGCCTTGGGGATACACAACTTTTTGCTAAACCAAGAAAAGTCTCCCCTTCTCTCCTAGGATATGAGATGGCCGAATTTTTGGTCTCATTCTCCACCATTTTTTTCTTCATGTTGTTGAGGAAAGATCATTCTTCTCAATGAAAAATACTCTAATTTTCTAGTGCAAAATTAGAGTGGTTCTACTTTGTTAGTGATGGAACTAATTTTGAAGGAAAGAGTCCAAGAACAAGGAGGCTTGAAGATTTTTCTTGCCATTCAGAGCTAAGGTGTTTACACCTTAGTTGGAGCCATCAATCCTTTGTAATTGATAGGTAATATCTCTAACACACTATGTATGGCATATTGTTGTTTTATGTTATTTGCTACACTACATATTGTGAGTGCTCGTTTTGTTTTCTTCTTGAAAAACATTTTTACAAAACTTTTGTTGCGCAACCGGACACTGTAACCGATCCCCTTTCAGATAGCTCTTAAAGAGACAGTAAGAGACGAAGAGACATAAGTTATTAGAATGGAGTTAACTGATCTGGACTAAGTTTCCTCTATTCTTTCTTTTATTTATATGCATTTATTGAGGGGAATATCGAATATAAATGATTAACTGAGAAGAAAATAGTCAGTTTGTTTTTAACTGAAATGATTCAGCTTATAACTGATCACTCAGCTTGCTGACCTAACTGATCTTCTCCAATAAGTTAATTAATAAATCGTAAATATTCCATAATAAGTGATGTGACTGATTATTACGCATTTTATGTACGTCGTTCGATGAATAGTGTTTGAAAATGTGGCCCCACATAGCAAGTTTAAATTCTACACACGCTTTTATCACAGTTACACCACGATTTTATTCAATTTATCTTGGACTGACACGTGTCCAAAGATTTGAATAGTCACATACAACGTACTTATCCCACCTCATTTTAGTTTTTCTTTCTTTACACGCATTTCAATCTCCAGATAAAATCAATACACTGAGCTTTATTTCTCACAGATAATCAATCCTTCAGAAAATGGCAAACCAAGTTCCAGCATATATGTTGAACGTTACGGCTATTGATTTTGATTCAATCCTGTCTATTCAAGACAAAGTGTGTAATCAAAATAGAAGCTGCTGGACTGAAGACATTTCTGGGAGTTTCTTATCAAGAAATCTATCCTAAAGAGATTCAGGATCTCTATGCCAATGGTTTTATCTCTGCTGACAGCAACATCACTTCCACCGTCAACAATTAGTTGCTGATGATCGACGAAGACTTCTTCAGCAACCTCTTTCAGTTGCCAACTGATGGGCTAGAAAATATCTCTGAAGTAAAATCTTCTGATGTTGAGGAGATGCAAACTCTCCTGTCTGCTGATGGTCGGAAAATTAAATTCTCCGATCCCAAGAAGGAACTCAAGCCAGAAATACAGTTACTGGCTGATATAGTAGCCAAAGGGCTTCTAGCCAAAGTATGATCTTTGCTGCCCTCACGTTGGAGAAATTTCAAGTCCATGACTGCCATCATGACAGGAAAAAGACTGAACTAGAAAGGTATCATCTTCAATCTTCTGAAGAACATTTTTTAGTCTTCGAAATAGTCAAAGAGATTTGCTGTGCAGCTCAACTATCTACTAAAGAACCAAGGGCTTACGGGTGATTTAACTAAGAGGTCATCCAAATTCAAAATCTCAATTCCAAGAGTGTTCAGCTGCTGAAGCTCAAGTTGGACATCTCTCTAAGCAGTTTGTCAAGGGAACAAGGAGATTGGGACACAGGGGGCTCCCAAATTAGTTGAGAAAGCCTTGGTTACAAGACGTCTTGATTTTTTGGAAAGCATTGTCTCCAAGAGAATGGATTTATTGAAGATATCCCGATGAATGCAGTTTCAAACCACTCTTCAGATGTGCGAATCTATTCCAAAAAAAGTTGATGAGTTTGACAAAAAAGGAGGAAGAACAAGAAGAAGGAAAAGATCACTCAGAGAAATCTTCAAAGTTGATCAAAATGAAATAGAAGACTATTTTTGGCAGATATTTTTTTTAAGATATTCAATCACAAGATTTTTTATTCTTTATTCTTAGTATAAATTTGTACATTGAAAAAATATTTTATATCAATGAGTTCAGTGATCAGTTTCAGTTCTTACTTTCTAAGTTTTGTCAAAAACCAAAAGTGAGAAATTGTTAGAAACTGAATTTTGATGTTTGACAAACTGAGCGTCTAACTAATCTAGAAGAATGATAGAAACTGATCTAAGATATGCAAATATCGGTTGCCAGTAACTGAAGGATAATACGCAGATTTTCAAAGGCAACTGAACTAGCAACTGAACTACACAAACAACTAACTGATCAGTTACTACAAATAGTTGTGATCTTATCAACTACAATCAATCAGCGATCCATCAGCTGTACATGTCATCAGTTAAGGAATAAGACATTCAACCGACAAAACTGACTGCAACAAGTTGGGGGTTGCCGCATTTCATAAAAGCTGCAGTGTACAACTGTCGAAGAATGTTGACGGGCAAACACAGATATAAAGCTTCAAATGTATTTACTATTACCGTGAAGGGAAGCGTATAAATAGTAGAGAAGAGAGCTGATGAAGAAGTACTCTTGAATTTTTGAATCCTTGAACTTTGAACAACTATCGATTTTCTATTCAGTTACGTTGGAAACTAATTTCGGTGGTTTGACAAACTATGAGTTTAGTTATTGGACTAGCTGATCAAGAACTGAGATTAATGCACAGTTTATCGAAGGCAACAAAATCCAGCTGAACTGAAATATCAAGAACTGACTGATCAATTGGAAATTGATCAGTTGATATATTCAGTGAGACTTACAGCGTTTACTTATCAGCTGATCATTCAGCTGTGCAGTCTCAGTTGAAAAGGACATTCAACCGACAACAGTACAAAGCAGACTGCAACTCGTAGTGGAACGCCGCATTCAGAGCTTACAATGTACGATTGTCATAGAATATTGACGTGGCAATCAACGGATATATTGTTTCAAATTATATTTAATGTACCATTGAAGAGAAGCCTATAAATAGGTGAGAAGAGCAGTTGAGCAAGAAATAATCGATCGATTATCTATTCTCAAGCTTGTTGTTACCCTGCTGAATTCATATCTCTCACTCAAGAATCAAAAGCACACTTATCTTTATTCGTAGCATTGAGGCTACCTTTCAAGCTTACAAGCACAAATCGTTGTATTCTTTATTTTGATTTTAAAACTAGATCAGTTGTGCAAGTCAGTCGAGAACTGTGAGATATTAAAAAACTAAGAGTTTCAGTTTTGGCAGTATTAAGTCCAAACTGAAGTGGGTCGGTAAAAGTTTTGTATCGATCAAAGTTTTTAGTTCATATCCTATCTTGTGATAGAAGGGGTGACGTAGAGTTATTTCGTTCTCCGAACATCCATAAATCTTCGTGTTATTTCTTCAGTTATTATTATCTTTCAGTCAGTTTATTTCCGCAACTGTTATCAGTTAAACTGATTGTCATTGACTGAAAAGATTCTAGTTTCAGTTTGTCACAGAACTGACACTTCATTCGAAAAGATTATAAAATCGTGAGTGTTTATTCAAGCCCCCTTCTAAACACATTTCAAACCATCAATTGTCCTATCAAGTGGTATCAGAGTAGTTGAATCTGTCTCAGAAATTTATTCAAAACTGATCAACATGTCTTCATTAAAAAAATCCTATGTTTCCAGAGAAGATTTTGACGACTGAAAAATCAGATACAGGCCATTTAGCGCACAAGATGACGACATGTGGTATGTAAACTTGTGGGGACCCGGACGCTAACTCATTCTTTTTAATCATCTTTGGGATTAATTGGATTAATTACATAATCTGGGTCGCAAAATTTTTTTTTTAAATGTTGAACACTTATAAACAAGTGTACAATTGTTTACAACAAGTTAGGTCTCATCTCATTCAAATTACCAGATCAAGTTTATATGTAATGCCCAGATTCGACGATTGTCCTCACTGTACCAAGACGGGTCTTTCCGGCGTGCTTATGTCCTCACTCACACGCACCCTGGAAAACTTCCCATGAGGTCACCCATCCCAAAATTGCTCCGAGTCAAGCACACTTAACTTTGCAGTTTTATGTGACGAGCTACCGAAAAGAAGATACACCTTCGTGGTATGAGTAGTACCAATCAAATCTTTAAGCTTCTTCAACTGTAAGTACGTTATATTGAATAGTCTCGGAATCCCTCTCATTCCGGGTGTTGGATCGATTCATTCATGTTCCCTCCACCTAGAAGCTGCAGGAGCCGCTCATTGTCCATGCACCCTCATGGCACCGGCGATCACCCCCGCCCTCTTCGGCTCCGGGCCTCACATGCCCACACGCTTCTGCTTGGTTCGTCCCGAACCACACCGTACTAGAGAGGTCGGCTCTGATACCAATTGTAATGCCTCAGATTGGACGACTGTCCTGACTGTACCAAGACGAGTCTTCCGACGTGGCACCCTGGAAAAATTCCAGGGGTCACCCATCTCAAAAATTGCCCCAAGTCAAGCACGATAACTTTGGAGTTTTATGTGATGAGCTACCGAAAAGAAGATGACCTTCGTGATATGAATAGTACCAATCAAATCTTTTAAGCTTCAACTGTACAGTCCGTTACATGGAACAGTATCGGAATCCCTCTTATTCCGGTGGTGGGATCGGTTCATCATGTTCCTCACCTAGAAGCCTGCCAGGAGCCTCATTGTCCGTGCCACCTCATGGCACCGACTGTAGAACCCGTAACTTAGACTACGTATAAACCATGCATAATTCTGTATTTAAATTAAAATGATTTTTGTTGAATGAGTATTTAAAGTGCCTTTCTTTAAAGTTATTATTCATTTCAGTAGTTTTAATTTTATTCTTTTCAGGTATTCAGTGAGGTCGGACTGGAGTTGAAGCTTGAGATAGAATTAAGATTTAGAAAACATTTCCGGAATTTATTTTAGCTAGCAAGTAAGTTCATTTAAGTTAAAAAGGAAGTTGAGGATTTAATTTAATTACTTGAGGTGAGTAGGAAAATAAGCTCATTTGAGTTACTTAAGGGATTAATTCAATAAATAATTAAGGGATAGATAAGGCCTCTTAAGGTATTATATTTAGTAACTAAACCAATTTCCCCCCTTCATTTTATTGTATTTTCGGCCCCTTAATAGATTAAGCATTACCATGCCAATCATCACCCCTTTTGACCCATTCTTTTTTGGTGTTAACATGCTAATCTTTCTTTTTTGATTAGTCCACCTTAATAATTAATTATTGAGCATATTCCTAGTCTAGAAAGCTTAAGATTTCGGCCC
>NW_027459900.1:0-56262 GCF_025594145.1 Primulina tabacum | reverse complement strand
TCGTCAAACGAGTTATGCGAACAACGAACACGACCATTGGAATTCCAGAAAGGTGACAGAGTGTTTTTGAAAATATCTCCCTTTAGAGGCACTGTTCGATTCAGCATGCGAGGGAAATTATCTCTCGATATGTTGGTCCATACGAGATTCTGGATCGAGTTGGTGATCTTGCGTATCGATTGGCATTATCACCAGCTTTATCTGCCATTCATAATGTATTTCATGTTTCTATGTTGAGGAAATGAACCGGATCCATCACATGTGCTTGCACCTGACGAGGTTGAACTTGATCCTTCTCTTTCCTATGTTGAACAACCTGTTCCATTATGGATCGAAAGGAAAAGATATTACGTAACAAATCGATTCCTTTAGTTCGAGTACAATGGACACGACATGGTGTGGAAGAATCAACGTGGGAATTGGAGAGCAAGATGCGAGAATCATATCCACACTTGTTTGATTCTATTCCACCTGTTCCATTGTATTCAATGTATAGTGATCCATTTACTGATTTTAGTTTTGATATGTACTATAATTGGTGACGTACTATATGTTTGTCAATGTTATGTATATATGGACACTTGAGATTTCGAGGACGAAATCTTTTAAGTGGGGGAGAAATGTAAGGACCGTGTATCGTATTATCGTAAATCCTATGTTGATTATAGATAATTCATGAAATTGTCATGTGATTATCTATATGATGTATATCATGACAATGAAAGTGAGAAAATAGGTGGTGAGGATGAAAGATTGTATTAGAAATTGATTTGTATTTGAAACATGTGATGAACCGCAACAGAAAAGTGACACATGTTACGGTTTTTAGCATAATTAACAGAGTATTGGTCCAAATAACATGAGGCCAATTTCATTGGAAAGATACATTAATACTAAAACTTTCATGATTGAGTTTTGTCCAAATCCATTTGAAATATGGGCAAAATCATCCCGAAGTGTATCATGTGCGTTGTAGTTCCTACAATGACACAGTTTGGGAGAATGAGCATAACTCTCGCATCCGATATCCAAATTGAGTGAGGTCAGTGGCAAATGAAATCCAAGACATAGATCTACAACTTTCCTGTTTACCATTTTTGCTAGTTCAAAACCTAAAATAGCGTTTCAGACAGAGCAAGGCGCGCACCCGCGCAGAACTGCACGCGCGGGCAGAACTATGCGCGCATATGCGCGAGTTTGGTCGCGCATATGCGCGAATACCTCTGTATCACACGATTTAAGGCTGATAAGGATGAGTTTTACGAGAAATTCCTCATCTCTTCCTCTGAAATTCGAGAGAAAAGTTGGGAACTCGAATTCAAACGTACGAAATCACCTCGAAACGTTGTCCAAACGCAAACAAATTATAGATTTGAAATCTTCGCGTCGAGGGCTTTTGATTGAGGTAAATTTCTTCTAATTCCAGCAGCTCTAAATATCAAAGTGCTGGAATAGCATGTATTTGAAGTTGAAATTCCTCTATGTAGTAGAATAACCGACAAGAAACTCATATTCGAAGTCGAAATTGAATTATGATATGATTTCGATTTGATATGAATTTTTGAAGTTCAAAAGATATTTGAAACTCATATTGATTTTGGATTATGTTATTGATTGGAATGAATATGTTATTGATGTAGATAAAGTATTATACTGATATCTTCAAGCTACATCAACTGGAATGAAGAATTGAGGTATGTTGCGACCGGGTAACATACGACAGGTATCTGTATTATATGATATATGTTGGATTGGTTTGATTGATTGGAATGAGAATACATGTCTATATGCCTTAATTGTGGAGTTTATGTGGCATACATGACATTGTGATTGGAATATCGATGTATAAAATAAATGTTTTGTAAACACACATCGTTTGATTCATCCATCGATACATGACATGCACGTTGAGCTATGATCCTTGGATACCCTGATATGATTTGATTGGATTCTGGGGTTTGTGAACACAATGCTATGTTTGGTATTACATAACCCTTAAAACATTGACATTTGTGGCCCCGACGATTGATATGAGATTTGGGATTTGATGGCGCTTCGTCAACGCTATCATACGAGTATCCCTTATTGAGGCCGGTGTGCCAGCTCGAGCATTGATTTGATAGCGATTCGTTTGATTTTGACATGTGCTCAGTGGATGGGCATTTGACCCGATACCTCCACGACATACATGCATTGCATACCATATATCATTGTTTAGATACTTGTGGTATATATGATGGTTGTTCCATACGGAGCTTTGATCACCCCCAAGGGGGCTGTTGTTGTCTTTGTGTGTGGACAATGGCAGGTACTCTAGGATATCAGGACCGGAGAGGGTACTTCTGGAGGGAGTCATAGTTGAGTTGAGGTTTATGTTTTGTTCCAAGTATATATGTATATTATTATACCGGGGCATGTCCCGAGAAGATGAAGTTGTTTGTATATGATGGTTATGATTTCGTGTGGAGCTTGTTTATTGATGGTGAGATTAAATACTATTTTTAGTATTTAAATGATAGAAGAAATATTTCAGGCTCATTGTAAAGACAATTTTAAAACTCGCTTCCCGCTGTAATTTTAGTTAACCCTAACCAAAGTGCATTGTAATAACGATTAGGAGCTAGGGCCCCACATAAACTCTGCCTCTCCCTTTGGGTGTAGATATTATAAAAATCGGAACAGTTGGATTTAGAAATAACAGATCAATCAGCTCGATCGATCAGACAAACCGTCTCTCCTATGATGTCCTATTCAGTAATCAAAAACTGATCTTTATCTATCTCAAACAGAAGCTAGATTCTCGGAAGATCCACTAGATAGAATTCATATTGCTACTCAAACTGTAGTGCCCAATTTAGTACACGTATAACCCATGCATTATTTAATTAGTAAATCATTTAATTAATTTTCAAAATGAGTTTAAAGCCATGCAGGATTTATTTGAATGCATTATTTTAATTATTTATGTTTATGTGATGCACGTTAAAAATGTTTTTTCGAGTTTCATGTTGCAGGCGATTATCGAGGCGGGATCGAGGAAAAGACCGAGGACGATTATTGGCAATTTGAAATGCGGGTTTTATTTTAAGGCTAGGAAGGGGCAGTTTAAATAATTTATTTAGTTTAGCATTTTAAAGCCCTATTTATGTGTTGAGTTATTTAAGAGTTTAAAACTTTAAAATTAGCACTTTTGGATGCATTATTTTAATGGAGGGATTTTAGTAAAGTTTAAAGAGTGTTAGTATTTTTATTAATTTCATTTATTATTTAATTAAGAATTTTTTCCTAAATTAATTACTAACACACGCACAGACACATTCTACACACTAGAAAGCGTGAAACACACCACAACACACACTACACACTCATTTGCAGATGTTAGATTAAAGAAAACTCAGGGTTCTTGCAAGAGAAGAAGCCGCCCCCTCCTCTGAATTATACCTGCATATTTTCGTGAATTTCTTCGAAGGAAATCGAGCCAGAATCGTTCCGGATCAATCCCCGCGCCATCTCCGCTTCGATATCGCCGGTTCGGTAAATTTTAACATCATAAGGCACGTATAATCTCTCTTTTCTGTGTCGATCATGTCATAGTATGTGTTGCGTTGTTTTTATGCGTAAAATCCATGTATGATGTGCAGTAGTTTGAGCGGTTATTTGTTTTGGATCGATTTTTGAAAGAAAAGTTTTAGATCTAAATCACGTTTTACTGTTCTTTATAAAACTGCGAATTTTCGGTCAGGATTTTGGGAAAACTTTCAACGTCAAAGTGTAGAACTTTTTGATACCTTCGATTTGATATAAAATTCGAGTTATTTGGACAAAAATCTAGTGAGTTATGGCATTTTTTGTGGGACTGCTCAAACTGGGTTTTTCAGAAATTATTGTTTTGATGTGTTCTCGAGATTTTATTGTTGCATGCTTCGTTGGGGATCGTCAGGCGAATCGTTGCTGCGTTTAGGTATGCTTAGTCACGATGTTGGGAGTATTTTTTGAGGTTTCGTCTCATGTCCTTAGGCGCTCGATTTAATTAAAAGTCCTAGGTAATGTTTTGATGATAACTGCCACGTTGATTGGTATGTACCGTAGGGTGATCATCGTCGCTTTGGGAATTTGTACGAATATGGTTTGATGATATGCATGCTAGGAGAGTCTTGGAGTGTCGATTTGTGGTCCGTACGATCGAGTCAGACTGTTAAGCGAAACCTGTTTAGAATTTCCGAATTTTTAATTGGCCCGCAGGTACACAGACCCGCACACGGACCCTGGCACGGGGTCCGTGCCTTTGTTTCTTTTCGATGTCTGTTTACCAGAGTCTACACGGACCCCCACACGGACCCTGACATGGGGTCCGTGTCCACCTTCCCTTTCGAGCCTTTTCACCCGAGTCTACACGGACCCCTACACAGGGTCCGTGTCCTTCACAATTTTGGGGAAAAATCTTATACTATGCTTGGAGGTTCGATGTCTTGGTTTAGTACAATGGTTTACAAGGTCGAGTCATGGGAATTGTAGAACGTCCTAAGGGATTAAATGAGCTCGTGAGTAAGCTTGATTATTATGTCTAAGTGTATCAGTTAAGCATTCGAATTCATGTTAGAATGTGCAGCAACGGCCCCGATTGAAGTCCAATGAATCCCTCAACGCCAAGTAAGTATGTTGACGTACAAGAAAATATTTTAAGTTTTTGAGGTATGCTAAATGTCTTGTGACCAAATTGAATGGGTTTGGAAGTCGGTGAACGTGGCCGAGAACCTCTCCACCCCGTTAAATTATGAACGGGTTAGATCGTGGTTGGAAAGCGTTAAATTATGAACGGGGACCAACCAGCCCGTTAAATTATGAACGGGGATCTCATGTATGTGGCAGTGGATACGTCCCTGTCAGTCCAGTACTGTGGTTTGTCTGATCAGGCGTTTATTATGTATGGGTCACTTGCTTTGAAACATCCTCTAAGCAAAATGAAATCATGTATGTTTAAGTATGAACAAGTACGCAGGCATGTTTATGAAAGCTTCTAAGTTATGGCACGTCTATGTATGTATGCAAGTTCAAGTTCAATTCAAATCCAAGTTTCAAGTATGTATGTTCTATTTTAAAGTTGCATGCGATTTTATTATGTATTACTTGCTATTCCAGTTTATATCTTTAGACTCACTAGACTTGATCGATGCAGGTGAGGATGATCATGACGAGACGAGGGGTGGGGACCAAGGAGCCGGCTTGGACTGAGCAGAAGGCTAGACCCGAGGACCGCCCACGTCATTTTAAGATTTTAAGCATGAAAATATTAATACTCTGATTTTATGCTTTGGTTGCTAGACATTTTGAACAAGCCTCTCTTTTAGCAAAGTTTTATTGGTGAATGGATGATGTAGCGATGACCGTATTGATTTTATCTTCGTATTCAAGAAAATTTTTAATTCTTCCGCAAATTTTAAGTAGTAAGAGTACGGTTCGTTACAGTTGGTATCAGAGCGGTGTTCTTGTAAAAGGTTACGCCTACTGCCAGTCGCAAGAAGCTCACGAAGTCACACCTCAAGTCTGTAAGTTTAAAGCTTTGCATTATGTTATGTAGTAAGCATCAAGTTATGATTTCAGTATGTGCATGTTTTAAGTTTGATTTACATGCATCATAAAATATTTATATATGTTCATGCATATTGGGTTTACGTGTTGGGTAATTTATTGGAACAGTATGCCTCCTAGACGTGTGATCGACTGTGAAACAAGAGATGAGGACAGAGAGCCTCGAGAGGAGAAAAGAGACGCTTCTCCACCTCCACCTCCACCGCCAGACATGCAGGCACAGATGCTTGCAGGCATGACGCAGTTCTTCGCGCAGTTTGCGGGGAACCACGCTATAGCAGCAGGTGCAGGGGCGAGACCCCAACTAGAAGCAGTGTACGAAAGGTTTAGGAGGATGAGTCCTAAGGAGTTTTCGGGTACCACTGACCCGATGGTAGCCGAGGGATGGATTAAGTCCATAGAGGTAATCTTTGACTTTATGGAACTGACCGATGCAGATAGGGTCAGATGTGCCACGTTCCTTCTGACAGGGGACGCCAGATTATGGTGGGAGAGAGCATCAGTGGCAGTTAACTTGGAGGCACTGCCATGGAATGGTTTCAAGGAGGTCTTTTACTCCAAGTACTTCACTGAGGAGGTACGATCCAGACTCACCAGCGAGTTTATGACGCTGCGACAGGGAGACAGTAGCGTGGCAGAATTTGTTAGGAAGTTTGAGAGAGGGTGTCACTTCGTGCCCCTCATTGCGTATGATGTACATGCAAAGTTGAGGCATTTTCTGAATGGGTTGCGGCCGATCCTGCGCTGCGATGTGAGAGTAGCTGGCCCTACTAGCTATGCGGTCGCCGTATCTAGAGCATTGGCAGCAGAACAGGATCTGAGGAATATAGAGACGGACAGCCAGGGCAAGAGGCCCTATCAGGCACCACCGCAACACCAGCAGCAGCAGCATCAGAGGCCCCAGTTTAAGAAGCAGTATCAGGGGCCACCAGGGAAGAAGCCATATCAGGGACCCCCTAAGGGCAAGGGTCCAGTTCAGCAGCAGGGGGCGCCTCAGAAGCCCGTTAATTTTCAAGTGTGTCCGAAATGCAATCACCAGCATCCCGGTCAGTGCTTATGGGGATCCGAGAAATGTTTTAAATGTGGAGCTAGTGACCGCATGTTGAAGGAATGCCCTCAGTGGAAGCAGCCAACCCAAGGGAGAGTATTCGCCATGCATGCTCAAGAGGCGAACCCAGACACTACCCTTTTGACTGGTAATTTATTTAATTCAGTACAGTATTGATTTCTTTGCCTTGCATGTTTAATTTTAATTGGGAATACTAGTGTTTTAGTTGGAATTGTGGGTGTCTTTTGTTGCTTGAGGTTTATGGTAGAATTTTGGGATGTAAGTTGGTTTGTTGCGCTAACGCATCTCAGGGAATATTTTCATAAAGAGATTAGCCACGACGGCGCTGATAGATTCAGGAGCCACTCACTCCTTCATATCGGAGACTTTTGCTAATCATTTGGACCTTAAGTCCATTGGCCTAGACGTGAACTTTTCAGTGACAGTCCCATCAGGGGAAGAGCTGTTAGCTACCAGTGTGGTCAGAGATATCGATCTAGAACTGCATGGCCACCTCGTGTATGCAGATTTGATTCTTCTGCCGATGCCAGATTTTCGACATTATTTTGGGAATGGACTGGCTGACAAAGAACAGGGTCCTGATTGACTTCCAGAAAAGATCATTATTGGTTAGGCCATTGGGCATGGAACAGTTTCTATTTGAGCCAGACAGATGGAGAAGCTTCCGTCGCATGATTTCGTGCATGCAGGAAAGGAGGCTGATTTCCAAGGGGTGTCAGGCCTTCTTGGCCAGTATTATTTCAACGCTTGACGTGCCCACTCCATCTTTACCTGAAGTACCAGTAGTTAGTGAATTCCCAGACTGTCTTCCCAGACGATGTTTCAGGTCTTCCACCAGAGAGAGAGGTGGAGTTTGCTATTGATCTCATGCCAGGCACAGTGCCAATCTCTAAGGCACCGTACCGATTAGCTCCAGCTGAGATGTTAGAGCTCAAACAGCAGATTCAGGAGCTCCTCGACAAGGAATTTATCCGCCCTAGTTTCTCACCGTGGGGCGCACCAGTGCTCTTTGTAAAGAAGAAGGATTGGAGTATGAGGCTATGCATCGATTACCGTGAGTTGAACAAGGTAACGATAAAGAATAAGTACCCGTTGCCTAGAATCGAAGACTTGTTTGATCAGTTGCAGGGAGCTAGCGTGTTCTCCAAGATAGATCTTCGATCAGGGTATCATCAGCTGAAAGTGAAGGATGCAGATGTCCAGCAAGACAGCTTTCAGGACCAGATATGGGCATTACGAGTTCTTGGTGATGCCATTTGGATTGACAAATGCTCCAGCAATTTTCATGGATCTCATGAACCGAGTATTTCAGCCGTTCCTCGATCAATTCGTCATAGTATTCATTGACGACATCCTTATATACTCGAAGAGCCATGAGGAGCACAACCAGCACTTGAGGACAGTTTTACAGATTTTGCAGAGTCGAAAGTTATTTGCGAAGTTCAGTAAGTGCGAGTTTTGGTTGCAGAAAGTAGCGTTTTTGGGACATATAGTGTCTAGCAGTGGTATTGAAGTGGATCCAGCAAAGGTAGCAGCCGTTAAAGAATGGGTTGAGCCAAAGAATGCATCAGATATCCGCAGTTTTCTGGGTTTAGCTGGTTACTACCGTAAGTTCATTCGAGGATTTTCATCCATAGCAGTGCCACTCACTTCACTAACCAAGAAAAATGCTAAGTTTGTGTGGAGTGAAGAATGCCAGAAGAGCTTCGATACTCTGAAGCAAGCTCTTATTTCGGCGCCAGTGCTAGCCATGCCGACAGGGCAAGGTGAATTTGTGCTTTATACCGATGCATCTAAGCTCGGATTAGGCGCAGTGTTGATGCAGCATGGTCGGGTTATAGCTTATGCTTCCAGGCAGTTGAAGGTGCATGAGAAGAATTACCCGACGCATGATCTAGAGTTAGCCGCAGTCGTCTTTGCGTTGAAGATTTGGAGACACTACTTGTATGGTGAGAAGTGTCAGATTTTCACTGACCACAAAAGTCTGAAATATTTCTTCACGCAGAAGGAAGTAAACATGAGGCAGAGACGGTGGTTGGAACTGGTGAAGGACTATTATTGCGAGATTAGCTACCATCCGGGAAAAGCTAACGTGGTGGCAGATGCCTTGAGCAGGAAAGTTGCAGTCATATCTCGGTTATCAGTGCAGAGACCTCTTCAGTCGGAAATTCAGAGGTTTGGCTTGGAAGTTTATCATAAGGGCAGAGCACCAAGGCTGTCTAATCTGACAGTCCAGTCTTCTCTGCTAGACCGTATCCGGACAGGTCAGTCTTCAGATGAGCAATTACTGAAATGGAGACTGAAAGACGAAGCCAAGGGCAGTGTTCTTTACACAGTGTCAGATGGAATTGTGAGATACAGAGGCAGAATGTGGGTGCCAAGTGTTGATTCGATCAGACGGGATATTCTGGCAGAGGCACATGCCTCTTCGTATTCTATCCACCCAGGAGGTACCAAGATGTATAAGGACCTACAGATTCTGTATTGGTGGCCAGGGATGAAGAGAGACATCCGCAGGTTTGTGTCTGAATGCCTCACTTGTCAGCAAGTGAAGGCAGAACATCAGAGGCCAGTGGGATTGGTTAAGCCACTCCCCATCCCAGAGTGGAAATGGGAGAACATCACGATGGATTTCGTCGTTGGATTGCCTAGATCAGGCAGAGGCTTTAATGCCATTTGGGTTATTGTGAATCGACTCACGAAGTCAGCACACTTTTTGCCAGTGAAGACGACTTTCTCCATGACGCAGTATGCGGAGCTTTATATCAGGGAAATAGTCCGTCTACACGGGTTCCCAGTTTCGATTGTGTCCGACAGGGACCCGAGGTTTAATTCGTCTTTCTGGAAGAGCTTACATGCAGCCATGGGGACAAAGTTGCTGTTCAGTACAGGTTTTCACCCGCAGACAGATGGCCAGTCTGAGCGAGTGATTCAGATTTTGGAGGATTTGCTAAGGGCCTGTATGATGGATTTTCAAGGGACTTGGGAGTCTAAGATATCGCTAGTGGAGTTTACCTACAACAACAGTTTCCAATCATCTATAGGTATGGCTCCTTACGAGGCGTTGTATGGACGGAAGTGCAGATCACCAGTCCATTGGGTTGAAGTTGGTGAGAGATCAGATCTTGTCCCAGAGAGAGTCCAGCAAACTCCAGATGTGGTGGTCAAGATCCGTGACAGGATGAAGACCGCCCAGAGCCGTCAGAAGAGCTATGCTGATAAGAGGAGGAGAGATCTCGAGTTTGCCGTTGGTGATCATGTATTCGTCAAGATAGCACCTATGAAGGGTGTTATGAGATTTGGGAAGAGAGGCAAGCTGAGTCTGAGGTTTATTGGACCTTTCGAGATTCTTGACAGAGTTGGGACATTAGCTTATCGTGTAGCCCTTCCGCCGAATCTGGCCGGGGTACACAATGTGTTCCACGTCTCTATGCTGAGGAAATATCTGGCCAATCCTTCGCATATTCTGAGCTATGAGCCGTTACAGCTTGCCCCAGATCTGTCGTACGAGGAGCGACCGATTCAAATCCTAGACAGACAGGAGCGCAGACTCCGGAACAAAGTGACTAAGCTAGTCAAAGTCCAGTGGCTGAACCAATCGGTGGAAGAGGCCACTTGGGAGTCAGAAGCGGACATGAGGATTCGCTACCCGGAGTTGTTTGGTAAGATTTAATTTCGAGGACGAAATTTTTATAAGTGGGGGAGGAATTTTAGTGCCCAAATTCAGTACACATATAACCCATGCATTTATTTAATTAGTAAATCATTTAATTAATTTTAAAATGAGTTTTAAGCCATGCAGGATTTATTTGAATGCATTATTTTAAATTATTTATGTTTATGTGATGCACGTTAAAAATGTTTTTCGAGTTTCATGTTTCAGGCGATTATTCGAGGCGAGATCGAGGAAAAGACCGGGGACGATTATTGGCAATTTGAAATGCGGTATTTTATTTTAAAAGCTAGGAAGGGGCATTTTAAATAATTTATTTAGTTTAGCATTTTAAAGCCCTATTTATGTGTTGAGTTATTTAAGAGTTTAAAACTTTTAAAATTAGCATTTTTGGATGCATTATTTTAATGGAGGGATTTTAGTAAAGTTTAAAGAGTGTTAGTATTTTTATTAATTTCATTTATTATTTAATTAAGCAATTTTTCCCTAAATTAATTACTAACACACGCACACACACATTCTACACACTAGAAAGCGTGAAACACACACAACACACACTACACAACTCATTTCGCAGATTTTAGATTAAAGAGAACTAGGGTTCTTTGCAAGAGAAGAAGCCGCCCCCTCCTCTGAATTATACCTGCATATTTTTCGTGAATTTCTTCGAAGGAAATCGAGCCACAATCGTTCCGGATCAATCCCCGCGCCATCTCCGCTTCGGTATCGTCGGTTCGGTAAATTTTAACATCATAAGGCACGTATAATCTCTCTTTTCTGTGTCGATCATGTCATAGTATGTGTTGCGTTGTTTTTATGCGTAAAATCCATGTATGATGTGTAGTAGTTTGAGCGGTTATTTGTTTGGATCGATTTTGAAAGAAAAGTTTTAGATCTAAATCACGTTTTACTGTTCTTTTTAAAACTGTGAATTTTTTGTCAGAATTTTGGGAAAACTTTCAGCGGCAAAATTGTAGAACTTTTTGATACCTTCGATTTGATATAAAATTCGAGTTATTTGGACAAATATCGAGTGAGTTATGGCATTTTTCGTGGGACTGCTCAAACTGCATTTTTCAGAAATTATGTTTTGATGTGTTCTCGAGATTTTATTGTTGCAGGCTTCGTTGGGGATCGTCGGGCGATCGTTGCTGCGTTTAGGTATGTTTAGTACGATGTTGGGAGTATTTTTGAGGTTTCGTCTCATGTCCTTAGGCGCTCGATTTAATTAAAAGTCCTAGGTAACGTTTTGATGATAACTGCCACGTTTGATTGGTATGTACCGTAGGGTGATCATCGTCGCTTTGGGAATTTGTACGAATATGGTTTGATGATATGGCATGCTAGCATGAGTCTTGGAGTGTCGATTTGTGGTCCGTACGATCGAGTCCAGACTGTTAAGCGAAACCTGTTTAGAATTTCCGAATTTTTAATTGGCCCGCAGGCACACGGACCCTGGCACGGGGTCCGTGCCTTTGTTTCTTTTCGGTGTATGTTTCCAGAGTCTACACGGACCCCCACACAGACCCTGACATGGGGTCCGTGTCCACCTTCCCTTTCGAGCCTTTTCACCCGAGTCTACACGGACCCCTACACGGGGGTAGGCACGGGGTCCGTGTCCTTCACAATTTTGGGAAAAATCTTATACTATGCTTGGAGGTTCGATGTCTTGGTTTACTACAATGGTTAACAAGGTCGAGTCATGGGAATTGTAGAACGTCCTAAGGGATTAAATGAGCTCGTGAGTAAGCTTGATTATTATGTCTAAGTGTATCAGTTAAGCATTCGATTTCATGCTAGAATGTGCAGCAACGGCCCCGATCGAAGTCCAATGAATCCCTCAACGCCAAGTAAGTATGTTGACGTGCAAGAAAATATTTTAAGTTTTTGAGGTATGCTAAATGTCTTGTGACCAAATTGAATGGGTTTGGAAGTCGGTGAACGTGGCCGAGGACCTCTCCACCCATTAAATTAGGAACGGGTTAGATCGTGGTTGGAAAGCGTTAAATTATGAACGGGGACCAACCAGCCCGTTAAATTATGAACGGGGATCTCATGTATGTGGCAGTGGATACGTCCCTGTCAGCCCAGTACTGTGGTTTGTCTGATCAGGCGTTTATTATGTATGGGTCACTTGCTTTGAAACATCCTCTACGCAAAATGAAATCATGTATGTTTAAGTATGAACAAGTACGCAGGCATGTTTATGAAAGCTTCTAAGTTATGGCACGTCTATGTATGTATGCAAGTTCAAGTTCAATTCAAATCCAAGTTTCAAGTATGTATGTTCTATTTTAAAGTTGCATGCGATTTTATTATGTATTACTTGCTATTCCAGTTTATATCTTTAGACTCACTAGACTTGATCGATGCAGGTGAGGATGATCATGACGAGACGAGGGGTGGGGACCAAGGAGCCGGCTTGGACTGAGCAGAAGGCTAGACCCGAGGACCGCCACGTCATTTTAAGATTTTAAGCATGAAAATATTAATACTCTGATTTTATGCTTTGGTTGCTAGACATTTTGAACAAGCCTCTCTTTTAGCAAAGTTTTATTGGTGAATGGATGATGTAGTGACGACCGTATTGATTTTATTTTCGTATTCAAGAAAATTTTTAATTCTTCCGCAAATTTTAAGTAGTAAGAGTACGGTTCGTTACACAAACAGAGAAAATTCAGGAATCACAACACGTTTTCATTCCAACCACAATGGATATGCTCTCTGAAGTTCTTCTAACTTCTATTGTTGATATGTTGAAATCATTGGACAGATCTGTGGCTCCTGAGATTGTTCAAACTTCAGTTATTGAACCAACTTAATCTCTAGTCACTGCTTCTATTCCTCTGTTTCAACCATTTGAAGGAGAATCTACTCCAAATCCATCCTCTCTAGATCATCCACCGAATCAGGAATCAAACCATCATATCACTTCCTCTCTGCCACATGTACCCTCCATTGATGATCTGATATACAATCTATTTCAAGCAAATCCCCCAGCTACTCCACATGAGCTTCAAGCTAAAGGTGATGAATAAACTGCTCTGCAGATCACTTCCAAACAACATTTTGAGGATATCCAAGTTGACACTGAGGGGGTGTTGGTTCTAGACTTTTAATAACTTTTATGGAGTTTAAAAGTCTAGAGATATTCAATCTAGACTTTTATATACTCTATAAAAGTTTAATGGTATTCAATGTAAAATTTTGTATAATTTTAGAAAGTTGTGTGGTATTCAAACTTGACTTTTAAAAATTTTACAAAATTATATAGTATTCAAAATGTTAGTAGACTTTTAATGACTTCATGGAATTCTATTAATTACAATAACTAAAGCCTAAGATACAACAATAAAATGTCAACAATGTATTTGATTCAACCTAAAGATTTAGTGGGGTGTATTCAATCCAGAGTTTTGATGACTTTTAATGACTTTTCAAATGATAAACTTTTATGGATTTGATAGATTTTTATTGACTTTTATAGAATCTCACAGATTTATAAACAGATTTGTGTGGATTCATGTAGAATTTTTTGCAAGATTTTTATTGACTTTTACAGAATCTCCCAGATTTATAAACAAATTTATGTGGATTCATGTAGACTTTTTTGCAAGATTTTTATAGATTTTTGAGAATTTTTTTTTAGGATTTTATAAATTTTGTACTTAATTATAACATATTATTTTTATTAATTTCTTTGAACTAATAATTATTTGACGTATATAACATATTGAGTTTGAAATAATTTTTCAATATTTATATTAATAAATAAAATTACTTATTTAAAGTAAAATCATTTAATACTTACATATATATATGTGTGGGTTTGTACACATGTTTGTAAATTTTTAAAAATACATCAATTAATTAATATGTAACCTTGTTTTTGAATTGATAACATACATGTGAAAAGAATATTATTTATCATTGTGTGGATACAATTTTGTATAAAAATATCATAGCTTACATATTAATTCAAAATGCTAAAAGGAATTTAAAAAATCATGGTTGTTGCGAGGCTATTCAATTATTAAGAATTATGCGGCGTTTTTTTTGGGTCATCTTTTATTATTATTGAATATTACATTAATTTGTATAAATCATAAATTAAAAATCACAAAATCAATTCTACAATTCAAAATTTCCTATGATATTAAAATAAAAAATTATTAAATAAACAATCAGCCAAAAATGAAAAATTTGAAAGGAAATATGAAAATATATATAGAGACACATTTCGAAAATTTGAGAGAGTGATAGAGACAGATGAGAGGAGAGAAGATAAGAAGAGATGTGATGTGAAGCGACTGATGAAGAAATAAATAGCTTGTGTACGAGTTAGAAGTTTTAAAAATCCATCCAAATATTTGGGTTGAACCTAATACAATTTTTGACAATTTATTGTTGTATTTTAGGCTTTAATGTTTGTATATTAATGAATTTCATGAAGTTATTAAAAGTCTATTGAAAATTTGAATACATCTAGACTTTTATAGAGTTTTAAAAAGTCAATGTTGAATACCTCTAGACTTTTATAAAATTTTAAAAAGTCAATGTTGAATACACTTGACTTTTAATAACTTCATGGAATTCGTTAACATACAAACATTAAAGCCTAAGGTAAACTATAAATTGTTAAAAATTGTATTTGGTTCAACCCAAAGATTTGGATAGATTTTTAAAACTTCTAACTCATACACAAGCTATTTATTTCTCTCTCTGTGGCTTCACATCATCTCTCTTCTTATCTTCTCTCCTCTCATCTATTTCTATCACTCTCTTAAATTTTCGAAATGTATCTCTATATTTTCATCTTTCCTTATCAAATTTTTCATTTTTTGGCTGATTTTTCATTTAATAATTTTTTATTTTAATATCATAAGAAATTTTGAATTCTACATTTGATTTTGTGATTTTTAATTTATGATTTATACAAATTAATGTAATATTCAATAATAATAAAAGATGATCCAAAAAATGCCACTTAATTCTTAATAATTGAATAACCTCGCAACAACTATGATTTTTTAAATTTGTTTCGCAGTTTCAATTAATGTGTAAACAATGATATTTTTATACAAAATTATATCTACATAATGATAAATAATATTTTTTTCACATGTATATTATCAATTCAAAAACAATGTTACAGATTAATCAATTGATGTATTTTAAAAATTTACAAACATGCATACAAACTCACATATATACATATGTAATGATTAAATGATTTAACTTTTAAATAAGTAAATTTACTTATTAATATAAATATTGAAAAAAATATTTTAAACTGAATATGTTATATATGTAATTATTCTTTCATAATATGTCATAATTAAGTTTAAAATTTATAAAATTCTATAAAAACAAATTCCCAAAACTCTATAAAAATCTTACAAAAAAGTCTACATGAATCCAAGTAAATCTGTTTATAAATCTGTGAGACTCTGTATAAGTCAATAAAAATCTATCAAATCCATAAAAGTCTATAATTTAAAAAAATCATTAAAAGTCATCAAAAATCTGAATTGAATACACCCCACTTAGATGTACATTTCATTGGGAAATCTCTCAAACTCACATACAATACAAATATGTTAGATCTAAATTTATTGTGGCGATGAAAATCAAAACCAGTAGATCACTCGTTAAAACAGAAGATAACTAAAAAGCAGAATCAATAGCGGAGAAAAGCAGAAGAAGTACCTAAACGGATATAGAATCTGTAACGCCCCAGATTCGACGATTGTCCTCATTGTACCAAGACGAGTCTTTCCAGCGTGCTTATGTCCTCACTCACACGCACCTTGGGAAACTTCCCAGGAGGTCACCCATCCCAAAATTTCCCCAAGTCAAGCACGCTTAATTTTGGAGTTTTTATGTGATGAGCTACCGAAAAGAAGATGCACCTTCGTGATATGAGTAGTACCAATCAAATCTTTTAAGCCTCTTCAACTGTACAGTCCATTACATTGGACAGTCTCGGAATCCCTCATTCCCGTGTGGGTCGGTTCATTCATGTTCCCTCCACCTAGAAGCCTGCCAGGAGCCGCTCATTGTCCGTGCAACCTCATGGCACCGGCGATCACCCCACGCCCTCTTCGGCCCCGGGCCTCACATGCCCACCAGCTTCCGCTTGGTTCGTCCCCGAACCACACCGTACTAAGAGAGATCGGCTCTGATACCAATTGTAATGCCCCAGATTCGACGACTGTCCTCACTGTATCAAGACGAGTCTTTCCAGCGTGCTTATGTCCTCACTCACACGCACCCTAGGAAACATCCCAGGAGGTCACCCATCCCAAAATTTCCCCAAGTCAAGCACGCTTAACATTGGAGTTCTTATGTGATGAGCTACCGAAAAGAAAATGCACCTTCGTGATATGAATAGTACCAATCAAATCTTTTAAACCCTCTTCAACTGTACAGTCCATTACATTGAACAGTCTCGGAATCCCTCTCATTCCCGTGTGGGTCAGTTCATTCATGTTCCCTCCACCTAGAAGCCTGCCAGGAGCCGCTCATTGTCCGTGCAACCTCATGGCACCGGCGATCACCCCCCGCCCTCTTCGGCCCCGGGCCTCAAAGAATCAGAAGCAGAAGAAAGGACTTTATTAGACTCGACATCTTAACGTTATCAGCTTTAAATGTTCCCGTTATCTTTTTCTAGTACAAGTATTAATTGCAGCATTAATCACTGTACGAAGTCATTTAATTCACTTTGCCGATTTTAGTATAAAACAGGACTGATTGTTTTATAGCTTTTCTGCAGGCACCTATTTCGGTAATAAAGCTGACTCTATCAGAAGTCAGAAGACAGTTTCTGATTAAAGACGTTGAACTTGAACAAACCCATATAGAAGACAGTGCGAAACATCTCTCAAAATCAATCTGTATTTCACAAACCGAGAAAACCACGAATCCTTGATATCTTCAAGTTCAACATAAAGAAAAGTAGCACACGCTTCATAGCAGATATCTGATCTATTGAGATCATTTTGTGCTACTGTTTCTTACACTCTTCACAATTATTCACTGCACTCATATTTTATCAAGAAGGGTTTGTAATCTGAAAAGAGTCTTTTCAGAACTTTGTTGTATCGTATTTTCACTGTGTCGAGTAACTAAGAGTTTCAGTAGGCAAAGGGTAAGTCCTGCTGAAGTGGGTGTGTACAAGAGCTGTACTGTAAAATCCAAAGTCTTTTAGTGATACCTTCTGGAAACAGAAGAAGGGGAGACGTAGAAGACTTTATCTTCGAACTTCCATAAACAACTGCTGTCTACTGATATTACTATTTTCATTCACTCCATCAGATTGTTTCCGAACTTAATATTGTAATCTGTTGGAAGTATTCACGACAAGATAAGCTACTATCCCTAACAGGATTTTAGCACCTTCTTTATCCAAGAAAGAAAAGAAAAAATTGGAGAAGAGTTCATTCATCCCCCCCTCTAAACTCTTCCTCGATCCCCAACAATTGGTATCAGAGCATGTTATTCTTGTCCCTGAAAATACATACAGATGGCACACTTCAGCAAGGTCCCATGTTCTCGAAAGAAGATTTTGATGATTGGAAGATCCGTATGCAAGCTCACCTTGCAGCGCAGGATGATGACATGTGGTATGTCATCATAGACGGACCATTAAAGATCTTAAAGCCAAATACAGCTATTGCTGTTACTGAAGGTGCACCTCAAGTGGTTGAAAAACCACGAACCGAATGGACTGGCGAAGATAAGAAGAAAGCCAATCTTGATAATGTCGCTAAGGACATTCTTTACAAAACACTTGATAAAAACACATTCAGAAAATCAAGATGTGTTCTACTGCTAAAGAGATCTGGGAAAAGCTCATTCAGATATGTGAAGGAAATGAGCAAACAAAAGAAAATAAACTGTCTGTAGCAATGCAGAAGTTTGAAAATTTAAAGATGAAGGCTGGTGAAACTCTAAATGAGTTTGATGAACGTTTTAGTAGCCTAGTCAATGAGCTAGCAGCTCTGGGCAAAGAGCACGGCAATCGAGAAATAACGCTCAAAGTAATGAGAGCATTACCCAGAGAATGGGACGTAAAAACAATGGCTATGAGAGTCTCTAAAGATCTAAACAAGTTGGAATTACATGACTTGTTTGCTGACTTAAAAGCCTACGAGTTCGAACTAGAAGTAAGAGGTAGAGAAGAGTCCTCAACAAATCTGCCAACCAAGGCCCTTGCTGCTACTACTGCTATTACTTCTACTGCTGCTGCTGCAGTCATTCCACAAGCAGTACCTGTTACCCTTACTGAAAGTACTTCTGAAAAGACTGCTGAAAAAATTAGCAATGAAGCTATGTCCTTATTTGTGAAAAAGTTCTCTAGATTCATGAGCAAGAATCACCGAGCCTACCAAAACCCTAATCGCAACTTCAAGAAAGATTCACCATCTGGTGATATGGCATGCTTCAACTGTGGAAAAATTGGTCACTTTATTGCTGACTGTCCAAAGCCAAAGAAAGATGACCAGAAGAAGAAAGAGTACAAAAGGAATGACAAAAAGTTCAGAAAAGACCGCAAAGCAATGATTGCTGAAGAAAGCAAATCTAAATTGGCGGATTCCAGCTCTGAGTCATCTGACTCAGAAAGTCATTCTAGCGAAAGTGATGCAGAAGAGATTAAATATCTTATGGCAGATGTTGAATCAAACTCAACATCTGAAGAGGTATTCGACTTCGACTCTGACGAATTTACACGAACTGATTTAATTAAGGCATTACATGACATGGTAAAGGAGTACTCAAGACTTTCTCAATCATTCGAGGAAGTTAAGATTGAAAATCTAAACTTAAGAAATCAAGTCAGTAAGTTCACTTGCTTGCAAGAGAATAGCTGCGATGATTTGAAAGTGGAGATGAGTAAGTTGAAAACCGAGAATGAGAAATTAAAAGCAGACTACCAGACAATGAAATCTGAAAATCAGAAGCTGTCTGTTCTGGTAAATGCTTGGAATAAGTCTTCCATTTCATTGGAAAATATGCAAGAATTGTAGAAGCAATCCGGAGATAGAAGTGGTCTCGGATTCAGCAATGATGAAAGCACTTCTGAAATCAGTACTCAACCAGAACTGGATATCAGCAAAACAAAATACATTCGAATTTGTTAAATCCAGTGTGGCATATGAACCGAAAGTACCGACTATTCAAGTTGAAAGAAATATAAATCAGATAAACAGAAGAAAGAATTATGGTCTTGGTTATATTGAACCTATGGGAAGAGTTGACCAAAGTTCTGGATCCAGTAGAGGATTCAACTCAGGAAGACGACCCCCTATGAAGGTTAAAAACTACCGGTACTATAATTCTAGACCTGTTCAGAAGAGATACAGGCTAGACAATAGGAACAGAAGGGAAGAACAACATTCTGAGATGCATAGAAATAATAGACCCTCTACTGCACACACTTCCTTGGATACCCGAAGTACAAAATCACCAAAAATTGTACAAATGTGGGTTCCTAAGGGACTAATAAGGTTGGACCCAAGTAGATTGGGTACCAAATACTAAAATTTGTGTTTGCAGGAACAGGTAAAGAAAGCTAAAGTAAGCAGCTCCACATGGTATCTGGACAGTGGATGTTCCAGACACATGACTGGACAGAAAAATCTACTTTCAGAAGTAATGAGTTGTACTGGACCAAAAATAACGTTTGGGGATAACTCAAAAGGTAAAACCGTGGGTAATGGTAAGATTATCCATGGTAACATAACTATCAATGACGTACAACTGGTTGAGAATCTCTGTTACAATTTAATCAGCATTAGTCAACTGTGTGATAATGGTTATTCTGTAATTTTTCAGAAGCACACATGCATAGTTAAAGATTCTGTTGAGTCTACTGTATTAACTGGAAAGAGAGAGGGTAACACCTACAAAGTTTCTTGGAACTTAGATCATGTTAATGCTCCTACATGTTTAGTTGCCTCTCTTAGTGAGAAACATTGGCTCTGGCACAAGAGATTGAATCATCTAAATTTCAAATCTATCAACAATCTCAAAAAGCATAATATAGTCGACGGCTTACCTGATATTAATTTTGTTAAGAATCATGTTTGTTCTGCTTGTCAGCTTGGGAAACAGATAAGATCCAGCTTCAAGAACAAAGGCAGCAAATCGACTTCAAGATGTTTGGAATTGCTGCACATGGACTTATTTGGTCCAATCCCTCTCATGAGCTTAGGGGGAATGAAATATACCCTTATTGTTATTGATGATTTTTCTAGATTTACTTGGATGAACAGGGGATTCATCATGAATATTCAGCTGCCAGAACGCCTCAACAAAACGGAGTAGCTGAGAGGAGAAACAGAACCCTCAAGGAAGCTGCTAGAACAATGCTAGCAGATGCAGACATTTCTCAACGCTTCTGGGCAGAAGCAATCAACACTGCATGCTATACGCAAAACAGAACAATGATCAACAAAAGCCATAACCAGACTCCTTATGAGATATGGAAAGGGAGTAAGCCTAATATATATTATTTTCATGTTTTCGGCTGCAAATGCTTTGTGCTCAATAATGGCAAAAACTATTTAACTGCATTTGATTCAAAATCAGATGCTGGACTTTTCCTTGGTTACTCTGCTGAGAGCAAAGCCTTCAGAATCTTCAATAATAAAACTCTTACTGTTGAAGAATCGATTCATGTTGTCTTTGACGAGGACAACAGTGCTCCTGAAATGTCTAATATGTCAAATTTGAGTAACAGGTTAGACAAAATTCATTTGGAACTGGATAATGAAGATGATACAGAAGCCAGTATAAAAGATGTTCAAAATCCAGAACCAGACATTCCATTAGCAGAACCAGAAGTACAAATATTAGACATACCAGTACCAGCAGCTGATAATCCAGAACCTGCTACTGGTTCAGATGAGATCAATCCAAACATATCAAATCAGGAAGAAATTCCTTTAAACCCTTTTATTTGGAGAAAATCTCATCCTCCCTCTTTGGTTATTGGAAATCAAGCAGCGCCTTTGAGAACCAGAAGGCAAATGATTAATGATTATATGCACGCTGCTTTCATTTCTCAAGATGAACCAAAGAAAATTGAAGAAGCCATTCTGGATCCTAGTTGGATTGAAGCTATGCAAGAAGAGCTGAATCAATTCAAAAGAAACGAAGTTCGGTTTCTAGTACCTAGACCATATCACCAAGCTGTCATTGGAACCCGGTGGGTAATCAGAAACAAACTAAATGAAGAAGGCACAATGATCAGAAATAAAGCAAGACTGGTGGCTCAAGGCTTTAGAAAAGAAGAAGGAATAGACTATGATGAAATCTACGCACCAGTAGCAAGGCTTGAAGCTATTAGAATATTTTTGGCCTTTGCTGCTTTCAAAAATTTCAAAGTCTATCAAATGGACATGAAGAGTGCTTTTCTAAATGGTCTACTACAAGAAGAGGTCTACGTCGAACAACCTCCAGGTTTTATTGATCATTTCTTACCTCATCATGTATTCAAATTACACAAAGCCTTGTATGGTCTAAAACAGGCACATAGAGCATGGTATGATACTCTATCACAATTTCTTGTCAATCATGATTTTACAATTGGGACAATAGACAAAACTTTGTTCACTTTAATCAAGAATAAACATATCCTATTAGTACAGATTTACGTTGACGATATTATTTTTGGGTCAACTAACCCCAAACTATGTGCAAAGTTTGCTAAGTTGATGCAGGATCAATTCGAAATGAGCATGATGGGAGAATTAACATTCTTCCTAGGATTACAGATCAAACAACTTGATGCTGGAATTTTCATAAATCAAGTGCTGGAATTTCATAAATCAAGCCAAGTATACTAAGGAGCTTCTGAAAAAGTTTGGTATGGAAGCATGCTCTGCTGCTTCCACTCCAATGAGCTCATCTATCAAACTTGATAAAGATGAAAGTGGAATTCCAGTAGAGGTAACTCAGTATCGTGGTCTTATTGGCTCATTTTTATATCTTACTGCCAGTAGACCAGATATTATATTTGCTGTTTGTGTTAGTGCGAGATTTCAATCAAACCCTAAACAATCTCATTATATTGCTGCTAAATGTATTTTGAAATACTTGAAAGGAACTCAAAATGTCGGTTTATGGTATTCTAATGATTCATCGCTCAATCTTATTGGATATTCAGATGCTGTTTATGCAGGTTGCAAATTAGACAGGAAAAGCACAAGTGGTTTCTGTCAATTCCTTGGTGATAGGCTGATCTTCTGGTTTAGTAAAAAGCAGACTTCTATAGCCACATCTACTGCAGAAGCAGAATATCTGGCTGCTGGAAGCTGCTGTTCTCAAATACTATGGATGCAACAACAATTAAAAGACTACGGAAGTCAGGCCTCCGAATCACCTATCTTCTGTGACAATACCAGTTCTATTGCAATTACACAAAATCCAGTACTTCATTCCAGAACGAAGTACATAGATATCAGACATCATTTCATCAGAGATCACGTGCAGAAGAAGGACATTCGTCTGGAATATGTCCCTACTAATCAACAAACAGCAGACATCTTTACGAAACCTCTGCCTGAGAATAAGTTTTCTTATTTTCGAAATACACTTGGATTGATAGACTTAAATTAATTGTTTGTTATCTTCATTCCTTTGATATATTGTGACTTAATCTTCTCCTGTGATTGTTCAGTTTTAGTTTGCTGAAAATAAAAGCTGAGCGAAAGAGACAATCAGTAAACAATATATAAAAACTTCATTAATAATAGAAGCGGGGGCGTACAATCTTTATTTCTTTTTTAACGTACTCTCTCCAGTTTGCCAACCAGGTGGTCAGCTCTCCGGTGGAGGTACGCAGAAATTCCTCTGAAAAAGCAATCTTTTTCAGAGTCCTCTGCTCCTTTAAGAGCATGAGGAGGTAGACGCCATCTTCAGAGAAGACGTTTGCGCTATCAGCACTATGGAGACGTCGATAATACTTCTCCATTGCTAACAGCTCCTTGGAAGAAGACACCAGCCCACCTTCAAAGGCGGACTGAAGCTCCTGGACCTTAGTCCAGGTAGCAAGTGCCTTCTCCAGCACCTTGTCTTCTATTGCCTCCTTCCTTGCAGCTATCACTTCCTTCATGAACTCCTCGACCAAATCAGGACTATTCTTTCCTGCCATATTCTTTTTGTTTAAAAGTGACTATATGGCTAACCTCTATGCCTGTATTTATAGATGACAAACCAGGTACAAAAGATCGAGGTAATCATGACTACAGTAAAGAATGTGAAGCGTTCTGTATCAAGCTATCGACGGTTCATTTACCAAGAATTATCATTTAATAATTGCATTAATTTAGGGGGAACTTTACTCTGATTATCTTGATTTTATGTCAGATGCAGAAGGCGATTTGTCTTCTTGATAAAACAAGGCATTCTTCATCTTCCAGTAGAAGCTATCATAAGACGACAAACTCCCTTCTGAATTTCTTTTATCATTTATCAGTTATATATATTATTCAGTTGACATTGAGTTATTTGCAGAAAAATAAAGAAACACCAAGTACTTCAACTGAAATTTTATTAAGGAACCATTTCAGTACATTAAACGTTGAAGAAGTGGAAAAGTCTCAAGTCAACCGAAACGTCTTCTGATTTACCAAACTAAGCTTTTCTTACTCAAACTATTTTATTATTCAATGAAAGTAGTAGATAAACAATGTCAAAATTTTCTTTAACCAGAAGCTTTACATTGAGTTTATCTGCTACATTAGTTGATATCAGCAGCTTGAAGTACTTTTCTTGTTGCAAAGTACTTCAGTAAGAAAAGGATGGTCTTCTTCGAAAAGATTCCAGCAAGCTTAGGTCTTGTAAGACTCTGGCAAGCTTGGGTCTTGTCAGAACTAATGTATTGGAAAAAGATGTCTTCAAACATCTGCTTATTAGAGACTGAAAATTGTCTTTGGAATTCCTCTGCTGATTCTGACTCTGGAGAAGACTCCGAGATATCATTTGTGTAGAACCCGTAAATCAGTAGACGTATAAGCCATGCATAATTCTAGATTTTTAAATTTAATTGACTTCATTGCATAATTATTTTAAATGCATTTGTTTGAAGTTAATTATTTATTATTTCAGTTCAGTAGTTTGATTTTTAGCATTTCAGTTATTTCAGTGAGGCCGGACCGGAGTTGGAGTTTTGAGATAGAATTTAAGATTCGAGAAATATTTCCAAAAGTTAATTTAGCTAGCAACTAAGTTCATTTAAGTTAGAAAGGGAGGTTTGAGGATTTAATTTAATTATTTGAGGTGATTAAGAAATGAACTCATTTAAGTTATTTAATTAAGGGGTTAGCTCACTAAATTAATTAAAGGATTAGTAAGGCTTTTAAGGGTTATTAAATTACTAGATAATCAATTTCCCCCTACCATTTATCATGAATTTTCGGCCACACCCCTAGAAGAACAAACTAGGACTTGCCAACTCACCTTTGACCCATTCTTGGTTGATTAGCATGCTAATTCTTTTAGCTATTTTTCCACCTTAATTAATTAATACTAGACCACTATTTTAACCCTTGTTTGGCATGATAAAATCGGCCACTATACTCTAGAATCACCCAAGAGATCATTTGATAGCAATTCAAAATTCAAAATTCAAATGCATGAAGACTTGGTCTTGATATGATCCTTATATCTTGCACCATCCTCCTCACCCCTCATAACCACTCCATCACACTCCCTCCCCACCGAAATCAGACCCCTTTTCAGTAGAAAAAACGTGAATAATAGCTAGGGAGAAAGGGAGAAAAAATCGAGAACTAGAAAGAACAAGAGAAGCGCTCCATCTCCTCCGTGCCGCGTCGTCGTCGTTTCGTTCGTTTTCTTTCGAAACGAAACCAGGCATGTCTAGATTCTTTCTAAACCTCAATCAAGTCATATTATCATTTATTTTTCAGTACATGATCATGTTTATTCAAGCAAAAACCGAGATACATGTCAAGACATTTTGAAACAACACATGCAGAATTTTTGATATTCCTTGGCAAGCTTCACGTGTTTCTTGGTTTGTGAGTTTCAGGTGATTGGTTCGACTCCAGACTCCCAAGGCGACTCCTAGACACATAATAGGATGCATTAGGACCATGTTGGCCCATTCATTCAGCCACCATGCTTGCTGAAAAACCGAAATGACAGCAAGTTTCCCATAGGCGCAGATTGGTGTTCGAAATTTCAGTTTTTGTGTCAAGGGGTTTGGATCTGATCTTGGCTGCCCTAAGGGCTCTTAGCCATGGTTGGATCACTTCCCTAGCATGTCTAAGACGTGACTAAGTCACCCTTTTGGTGGCTTGGTCCATGGTTCATCGGTTTTTAAATAATCAACAAGAACAGCCCCTTTCCCCATTCGGCTTCTTCATTGGTTCAGCATATGGTTTCGGTTTTTGGTTGCTTGGTATGGATCTTGGTTGGCCTATGGCCCATAGCCACGGTTCATACCATGCCCCTTTATGTCTAGATCGTGCCATGGTCAATCAAATGGCCACTGGAACGACGCAAGACATCGATCTAAGCAAAACACTACACATGCATGCACGTTGGCTCTCGGTTAGACCCTTCGGTTGAGTTTTGGTATGATGCGGATTGTGGCTGGCCTAGGGCCCTTAGCCATGGTTCAAATCATTCCTTGGGATGTTGGTAAGAGTCTCTGGTCGGTGGTTCACGCCCCAATGGCCGGTAGACTCGAAAACAACACAAGTTACACGGGTGTGCAGCTGCTGGAAATTTACAGCAAGTTGCTGTGTCGTTTAGAAGGCTTGTTTGAGTTCTTGGTTGGCTTGTAGCCCATGGCCTTGGACTGGACAGTGCCTCATTGAGTTGGGAAGGTCATGTTTTTGACCGTTTGTGATTCGGATCATTTTTGAGGTCGTACGAGAATTTACGGTGCGATGTGCCAAATTGACTCTCGAAAGAGCGTTTCGTGTTTTGGCCTCCATTTCACCTAGATTTCGACCCTATCATTTTAGGAGCATTATTTTATGATTTTTCAGCGTATTTTAATCATGACTATACGTCGGTTTGGTGTCGGTTCAGGTTGGCTCGGAGTCATGATTAAATGCGAAGTCATTAGGCATCATAGTCGCATCTTTTGAACGTAAATTGCATAGTTGGTCAAGTTTAAGCTATTGCATATTTTTCATGGCACAGTTAGGTTGCAGCGAGCCTGGGGACGATCCAATCCAATCCAGTTGGTAAAATTTACAGGATTTTTCATTACGTCAGTTAATTATATTACGTGCATGAAAACAGAAAATGATATATTTTTTTGAGATTTATGCGATATGGCTTGTGGTTCATTCACTATGTGGGAGTGTTATTTTATACGGTCGCCAGTGACCAATCAGTTCAGTATGGTACCACCCGGTCGCCAGTGACCGGCCAGCTCAGTTCAGTTTCAGCCTCCCCGGTAGCCAGTTACCGATCAGTTCAGCTTAGTGCAGTGGCCACAGGCGTAAAACATAATCTCGACAGAAAATTTTATCAGTTATTTCAGTACAGGCTCCAAGGAGCAAACATTTTTACTGTGATTATCAGTTCAGTTATGCACGTATTATAATTGCTCAGTACAGATTATTTTCAGTATGCCTCAGGACAGGATATGTTATTTCATGCATATTTTAAATTCAGATTTTTTTACTCGTTACATGCGATATATGCATGCTGAGTCTTTAGGCTCACTAGACTTGATTGTTGTAGGTACTGATGAGGCCAGGGCCGAGGGCGGGGACCAGTGAGCCAGCTTGGGTCGGCAGTAGTGGCACCCGAGGACCTCAGAGCAGCAGTTGTTATTTTATCCCGCAAACATTTTTATCAGTCGTTGGATAATTTTTAAATTGTGAGTTTTGGCAAACTTTATTTTCTTCCGTTGCAATATTTTGAAATATTGAACTTGATTCACCAGTGATTTTATGAATGAGGCCACTTAAGTTCTTTTAAAAAGAAAATTTTTAATTCTCCGCAAATTTTCAAGAAAGGAGTTCTAGGGCACTTTACAGTTGGTATCAGAGCCAGGTTCTGTATAGGGTTTCACTACTAATGACCGCGAGAAGCTCACGAAGCCACGCCTTTGGTCTGTAAGTTTTTCAGTTCAGCATTTTGTTCAGCATTTTATTTAAAGCATGAATTAGTTTGTCAGCGTGCTTCCAGATTTTCAGTATTTCAGGGTTCATTTAAAATAAATTATGGAATTATGCATGTTAGTTACGTATGGGTTATGTTGGAACAGTATGCCCCCTAGACGCATTTTAGAGCGCAACAGAGAGGAGGAGCCTCGCCGAGAAGACAGGGAGGAGCGTAGACCGGAGGGAGACCTACCACCTCCTCCACCGCCCCCACCGGACATGAGTGCCCAGATGTTAGCTGGGATGGCACAGTTCTTCGCACAGGTTGCGGGGGGCAATGCTGCAGCCGTAGCCGCAGCCGCAGCCAGGCCGACAGGGCCCGAGGCTGTTTATGAGCGATTCATGAAGATGCGCCCGAAGGAAATCTCTGGGACATCTGACCCCATGGTTGCCGAGGGATGGATCAAATCCCTCGAGGTCATCTTTGAGTTTATGGAGCTGGGGGACACAGACCGAGTCCAATGTGCCACCTACTTGTTCACTGGAGACGCCCGCTTATGGTGGGAAGGAGCTTCGGTAGCCTTGACTTTGGCTACACTTTCATGGACCCGCTTTACGGAAGTTTTCTACTCCAAGTATTTTTCTGAGGAGGTTCGCACCAGGCTGACCACCGAGTTCATGAGTCTGAGACAGGGGGATATGACGGTTACGGAGTTTATCCGTAAGTTTGAGAGGGGCTGTCACTTTGTGCCCCTGATCGCGAATGATGCCAGAGCCAAGCTGATACACTTCCTGGTGGGTTTACGGCCGATCTTGCGCCGGGATGTTAGGGTATCTGACCCTTCTACTTATGAGATTGCCGTCTCCAAGGCCTTAGCCGCAGAGCAGGATCTGCGGGATATCGAGAGGGATCGCCAGGGCAAGCGCCCAGTCCAGGCACCGCACCGCCCTCCTCCTCATCAGCATCAGCAGCAGAATAAGAGGCCTTTTCATGGACCGCCCAGGAACCGAGGCCAGCAGCAGCAGCAGCAGCAGCGGGGACGCCCAGCCCCGAGGACTCAGGAGCACCCAGTCTGTCCCAGGTGCTCACGTCGCCATCCTGGAGCATGTATGGCTGGCTCAGGAAAGTGTTTTAAGTGTGCCAGTCCAGACCACATGTTGCTGCAGTGCCCTCAGAGGAATCTGCCTACCCAAGGCAGAGTTTTTGCTCTCCATGCCGCGGAAACCAACCCGGAGACTATGTTGTTGACAGGTACCTTTAAACTTTAAGTTATTATTCGAATTTCAGCATTTTGGGAATCGGGATTTAGATTTTTGAACTTAGAACTGTTATAGGATTGCATGCTCTACTCATATTTATTTCGGGGAAATTAAGCTAGAAGAACCTTGACCTTTGCATGTCTATAAGTTTAGTTCTTGTAACTACTGGATTCAACTTAGAGCTCCGCTCTTTCAGGGAGAATTTTTACATCTTGTTCCGCTACCAAGGCCTTGATAGATTCAGGGGCCACTCACTCGTTTATTTCGGAGGTCTTTGCAAACTTTCTCAAAATCCAGACCATTGGGCTAGATACAGCCTTTTCAGTAGTGTTGCCGTCAGGCGAGGAGATGGCAGCTACCAATGTTATCCGAGATATAGACCTTGAGCTGCACGGTAATCTTGTTTATGCGGATCTGATCGTGCTACCGATGCCAGAATTTGACATCATCCTAGGGATGGACTGGCTATTGAAGAACAGAGTGTTGATAGACTTCCAGCGGAGATCTGTCCTTGTCCGACCGCTTGGAATGGAGCAGTTCTTATTTGAGCCGGACAGGTACTTTCCTTTACCGCGCATTATTCCTTATGTTCAGGCTAGGAAGCTCATGCATAGAGGGTGTCGGGCATTTCTAGCGACCTTTTTATCTGTCCCCGAGGAACCCAGCCAGTCAGCCTCAGATGTTCCGATTGTCAGAAATTTCTTAGACGTTTTTCCCGAAGACGTCTCTGGTATGCCACCCGAGAGAGAGGTGGAGTTTTCCATCGAGCTTATGCCAGGTACGGCTCCGATATCCAAAGCGCGGTACCGACTAGCACCGACAGAGATGGCAGAGCCTAAGAAGCAGATTCAGGAACTTCTCGACAAGGAGTTCATTCGCCCGAGCTTTTCACCATGGGGCGCGCCAGTCTTATTTGTGAAAAAGAAGGATGGCACGATGAGGCTTTGCATTGACTACCGGAAGTTGAACAGGGTTACAGTGAAGAATAAATACCCACTGCCGAGGATTGAGGATCTGTTTGACCAGTTGCAGGGAGCTTCGATTTTCTCCAAGATAGATCTGCGTTCCGGTTATCACCAGTTGAGGGCGAGAGATGCTGATGTTTCGAAGACAGCTTTCAGGACTCGTTATGGTCACTACGAGCCTTGTGATGCCGTTCGGTCTGACGAATGCGCCAGCGATCTTCATGGATCTAATGAATCGCGTATTTCAGCCGTACCTCGACCAGTTTGTGATAGTGTTCATAGATGACATTCTCGTCTACTCCAAGAGTCGGGAGGAGCACAGCAGGCATCTGACCACAGTGTTGCAGACATTGCAGAAGCACAAACTATTCGCAAAGTTCAGTAAGTGCGAATTCTGGTTAGAGAAGGTGGCGTTCTTGGGCCACATTGTTTCTAGCAGTGGCATTGAGGTAGACCCGGCGAAAGTTGCAGCAGTCAGAGATTGGGTTGTGCCTCAGAATGCATCAGAGATCCGCAGTTTTCTTGGGCTAGCAGGATATTACAGGAAGTTCATTCAGGGATTCTCATCCATTGCCGTTCCACTCACAGCACTGACAAAGAAAAATGTGAAATTTGTTTGGAGCGAGGAGTGTCAGAAGAGCTTCGATACTTTGAAGCAAGCTCTTATCTCAGCACCCGTTTTGGCTGTACTGTCAGGATCTGGTGAGTTTGTCCTTTATACCGATGATTCGAAGCTTGGTTTAGGTGCAGTTTTGATGCAGCATGGGAGAGTGATAGCGTATGCTTCTCGACAGCTGAAAATCCACGAGAAGAATTACCCTACCCATGATCTGGAGTTAGCGGCCGTAGTTTTTGCCTTGAAGATTTGGAGGCACTATCTGTATGGAGAGAAGTGCCAGATCTTTACCGACCACAAGAGCCTCAAGTATTTCTTTACGCAGAAGGAGCTGAACATGCGTCAGAGGCGTTGGTTGGAGCTTGTGAAAGACTACGATTGTGACATTAGCTACCACCCGGGCAAAGCTAATGTAGTCGCGGATTCTTTGAGCAGAAAAGTCGCAGTGATGGCTCACTTGACGATGCAGAAACCTCTTCAGATTGAGATGCAGAAGTTCGATCTCGAGACTTATCCTCGAGGTAGAGTTCCTCGTTTATCTACCTTGACTATCCACTCCTCTCTTATTGACCGTATTCGCAGTGGTCAGGCAGCAGATGAGCAGTTAGCACAGTGGAAGAAGAGAGATGAAGCCAAGGGCAGTGTCTTGTATACAGTCAGCGACGGTATTTTGAGATACCGAGATAGGATATGGGTTCCTAGCAGTGATTCTATCCGAGCAGACATCTTATCAGAGGCCCATACGTCCCCGTACTCCATTCACCCTGGGAGTACGAAGATGTACAAAGATCTGCAGCTATTGTATTGGAGGCCAGGGATGAAGAAGGACATCAGACATTTTGTGTCCGAGTGTCTGACCTGCCAGTTAGTGAAGGCCGAGCATCAGAGACCAGCAGGTTTGCTCAAGCCTCTCCCTATTCCCGAGTGGAAGTGGGAGAATGTTACCATGGATTTTGTGACCGGATTTCCGAAGTCAGCCAGGGGATCGAATGCTATTTGGGTGATTGTAGATCGTCTTACCAAATCAGCGCACTTCTTGCCTATTAAGACGACTTTCACCATGGTTCAGTATGCAGAGTTGTATAACCGGGAGATAGTCCGACTCCATGGTATTCCGGTTTCGATCGTATCCGACAGAGATCCCAGATTCACTTCCTCATTTTGGAAGAGCTTGCATTCGACTTTGGGTACGAAGTTGCTGTTTAGCACAGCTTTCCATCCGCATACAGATGGACAGTCGGAGCGAGTTATTCAGATTTTGGAGGATCTTCTTCGCGCTTGCGTCATCGATTTCTCAGGGAGTTGGGAGTCGAACTTGCCACTGGTTGAGTTCACCTACAACAACAGCTTCCAGTCTTCTATTGGTATGGCTCCGTATGAAGCACTGTATGGCCGCAAGTGCAGATCTCCTGTTCATTGGGATGAAGTAGGAGAGAGAGCAGAGTTGGGTCCAGAGATTGTCCAGCAGGCAGTAGAGGTAGTAGTCAAGATCCGTGATAGGATGAGGACTGCTCAGAGCCGACAGAAGAGTTATGCCGATCAGCGGAGGAGAGAGTTAGAGTTTGCAGTGGGCGATCATGTCTTCGTGAGAGTGGCACCTATGAAGGGTGTCATGAGATTTGGGAAGAAAGGGAAGCTCAGTCCGAGATTCATTGGACCGTTTGAGATCCTTGACAGAGTTGGGACGCTTGCTTATCGTGTGGCTCTTCCGCCGAATCTGGCCGGAGTACACAATGTCTTTCACGTCTCCATGCTGAGAAAGTATATGGCAAATCCTTCGCATGTGCTGAATTTCGAGCCGTTGCAGCTTACACCGAACTTATCTTATGAGAAGAGACCCGTGCAGATCCTAGACAGGCAGGAGAAGAAGCTTCGGAACAAGCTTGTTAAGCGAGTCAAAGTCAAATGGCTCAACCATTCAGAGGAGGAAGCTACGTGGGAGTCTGAGCCGGAGATGAGAGATCGATACCCCGAGTTATTCGGTAAGTTCTAATTTCGAGGACGAAATTTCTTTTAAGGGGGGGAGGATTGTAGAACCCGTAAATCAGTAGACGTATAAGCCATGCATAATTCTAGATTTTTAAATTTAATTGACTTCATTGAATAATTATTTTAAATGCATTTGTTTGAAGTTAATTATTTATTATTTCAGTTCAGTAGTTTGATTTTTAGCATTTCAGTTATTTCAGTGAGGCCGGACCGGAGTTGGAGTTTTGAGATAGAATTTAAGATTTGAGAAATATTTCCAGAAGTTAATTTAGCTAGCAACTAAGTTCATTTAAGTTAGAAAGGGAGGTTTGAGGATTTAATTTAATTATTTGAGGTGATTAAGAAATGAACTCATTTAAGTTATTTAATTAAGGGGTTAGCTCACTAAATTAATTAAAGGATTAGTAAGGCTTTTAAGGGTTATTAAATTACTAGATAATCAATTTCCCCCTACCATTTATCATGCATTTTCGGCCACACCCCTAGAAGAACAAACTAGGACTTGCCAACTCACCTTTGACCCATTCTTGGTTGATTAGCATGCTAATTCTTTTAGCTATTTTTCCACCTTAATTAATTAATACTAGACCACTATCCTAACCCTTGTTTGGCATGATAAAATCGGCCACTATACTCTAGAATCACCCATGAGATCATTTGATAGCAATTCAAAATTCAAAATTCAAATGCATGAAGACTTGGTCTTGATATGATCCTTATATCTTGCACCATGCTCCTCACCCCTCATAACCACTCCATCACACTCCCTCCCCACCGAAATCAGACCCCTTTTCAGTAGAAAAAACGTGAATAATAGCTAGGGAGAAAGGGAGAAAAAATCGAGAACTAGAAAGAACAAGAGAAGCGCTCCATCTCCTCCGTGCCGCGTCGTCGTCGTTTCATTCGTTTTCTTTCGAAACGAAACCAGGCATGTCTAGATTCTTTCTAAACCGCAATCAAGTCATATTATCATTTATTTTTCAGTACATGATCATGTTTATTCAAGCAAAAACCGAGATACATGTCAAGACATTTTGAAACAACACATGCAGAATTTTTGATATTCCTTGGCAAGCTTCACGTTTTTCTTGGTTTGTGAGTTTCAGGTGATTGGTTCGACTCCAGGCTCCCAAGGCGACTCCTAGACATGTAATAGGATGCATTAGGACCATGTTGGCCTATTCATTCAGCCCCCATGCTTGCTGGAAAACCGAAATGACAGCAAGTTTCCCATAGGCGCAGATTGGTGTTCGAAATTTCAGTTTTTGTGTCAAGGGGTTTGGATCTGATCTTGGCTGCCCTAATGGATCTTAGCCATGGTTGGATCACTTCCCTAGCATGACTAAGACGTGACTAAGTCACCCTTTTGGTGGCTTGGTCCATGGTTCATCGGTTTTTAAATAATCAACAAGAACAGCCCCTTTCCCCATTCGGCTTCTTCATTGGTTCAGCATATGGTTTCGGTTTTTGGTTGCTTGGTATGGATCTTGGTTGGCCTATGTCCCATAGCCACGGTTCATACCATGCCCCTTTATGTCTAGATCGTGCCATGGTCAATCAAATGGCCACTGGAACGACGCAAGACATCGATCTAAGCAAAACACTACACACGCATGCACGTTGGCTCTCGGTTAGACCCTTCGGTTGAGTTTTGGTATGATGCAGATTGTGGCTGGCCTAGGGCCCTTAGCCATGGTTCAAATTATTCCTTGGGATGGTTGTAAGAGTCTCTAATCGGTGGTTCACGCCCCAATGGCCGGTAGTCTCTAAAACAACACAAGTTACACGGGTGTGCAGCTGCTGGAAATTTACAGCAAGTTGCTGTGTCGTTTAGAAGGCTCGTTTGAGTTCTTGGTTGGCTTGTAGCCCATGGCCTTGGACTGGACAGTGCCTCATTGAGTTGGGAAGGTCATGTTTTTGACCGTTCGTGATTCGGATCATTTTTGAGGTCGTACGAGAATTTACGGTGCGATGTGCCAAATTGACTCTCGAAAGAGCGTTTCGTGTTTTGGCCTCCATTTCACCTAGATTTCGACCCTATCATTTTAGGAGCATTATTTTATGATTTTTCAGCGTATTTTAATCATGACTATACGTCAGTTCGGTGTCGGTTCAGGTTGGCTCGGAGTCATGATTAAATGCGAAGTCATTAGGCATCATAGTCGCATCTTTTGAACGTAAATTGCATAGTTGGTCAAGTTTAAGCTATTGCATATTTTTCATGGCACAGTTAGGTTGCAGCGAGCCTGGGGACGATCCAATCCAATCCAGTTGGTAAAATTTACAGGATTTTTCATTACGTCAGTTAATTATATTACGTGCATGAAAACAGAAAATGATATATTTTTTTTGAGATTTATGCGATATGGCTTGTGGTTCATTCACTATGTGGGAGTGTTATTTTATACGGTCGCCAGTGACCAATCAGTTCAGTATGGTACCACCCGGTCGCCAGTGACCGGCCAGCTCAGTTCAGTTTCAGCCTCCCCGGTAGCCAGTTACCGATCAGTTCAGCTTAGTGCAGTGGCCACAGGCGTAAAACATAATCTCGACAGAAAATTTTATCAGTTATTTCAGTACAGGCTCCAAGGAGCAAACATTTTTACTGTGATTATTAGTTCAGTTATGCACGTATTATAATTGCTCAGTACAGATTATTTTCAGTTTGCCTCAGGACAGGATATGTTAACTCATGCATATTTTAAATTCAGATTTTTTTACTCGTTACCTGCGATATATGCATGCTGAGTCTTTAGGCTCACTAGACTTGATTGTTGTAGGTACTGATGAGGCCAGGACCGAGGGCGGGGACCAGTGAGCCAGCTTGGGTCGACAGTAGTTGCACCCGAAGGACCTCAGAGCAGCAGTTGTTATTTTATCCCGCAAACATTTTTATCAGTCGTTGGATAATTTTTAAATTGTGATTTTTGGCAAACTTTATTTTCTTCCGTTGCAATATTTTGAAATATTGAACTTGATTCACCAGTGATTTTATGAATGAGGCCACTTAAGTTCTTTTAAAAAGAAAATTTTTAATTCTCCGCAAATTTTCAAGCAAGGAGTTTTTGGCCCTTTACAATTTGCACCTATCATGTGTATTGGTTTGATAAAAGAACTCTTGAATGAATTAGCCTGTAAACTTGCAGGCACTTATATAGAGTCTCAGGAAGCTGAAGAGACGGCAATTTGGTTACACGAATACCAAGATTCATCCCTCTTGTCCTCAGATATCACATCTCAGCACTTATTGGTTGCATTTATCGAGGGGGAACAGTCTTTTAGTCAGACTAAGATTTTCATATCTTTTTCCGAAAACAGATAGAATGTCTGTCCTCTTGATAAAACAACAAGTCTACTGGTTTTATCAAAGCGCTCAATTATTTCAGTACTTTAAAACTTCCAGTAGACGTTATCATAAAACGACAACTTCTCTTCTGATTATTTCAAAAGTAACCGCTTGGACAGCCCGCCCTTATCACTAAATTTCAAAATTTTAAAAAAAATCATTAGTCTATCTGACACGTTTTGAATTTTTTTATAAAATAATAACTCAACCGTAAACATATTGACACGTGTCCTTGTGTTTACAATGACGGCTGTAAATTTTCTTTTGAATATTAACTGCCTTTGTTTCTTCTATTCATTTTTTTTTACGTTTCCAGAATCTTATTCTCTAACTACTGTTTCTTTTGAAATCGTGCTTACTCAATCTCTTTGAAGTTACTTTCTTTAAAGGAAACAAATGGCCGGAGCTTACACCCTAAATGCTTACCAGGTTAACTTCTCCTCCGTCCTTACCATCAAGGATGAGAATCTTCTGAAGATGTTTCAAGCCTTAGAAAAATCAGGACTCCGAAAATTCTTGGAAGCACCTGCTACGATATACAAAACTGCTCTTCTGGATTTCTATGCTAAGGCAACTATTCAAGAAGGAAAGATCATTCACTCTCAAGGAGTCGCATCCATCTCCATTGATGCAGCACTATTGGGATCAACCTTCTTCCTCCCATGTTCAGGTACTTCTGAACTCTTCGATATTTCTAAGCAAGAGATGTCTACTGCTCTCAGCACCTTCTCAGCTTCTGGAGAAGATTTGTCTCCATCTTGCTTCAAGAAGCTTCTAAAAATAGAGTATCAAGTGCTTGCTGACATTGTGGTAAAGGCCTTATTGGTCAAAGCTGGCACATTTGATAAGCTGACTAAGGAGAAAGTCCAAGTGATGGTTGCCATCACTTCAGAAATTAAAAAAGATTGGAGTCACTTCTGGTTTCGAATAATGAAAGACATGGTTTCAAGGAAAAGCACTGGATTTGCTGTTCAGATCAGCATAATGCTAAAAGATGCTGGTTTTTCTTTTACAAGTGAACAGGATGCTGTTTCCGTGACAATGATTGATGCTGAAAATACACTTGCTTTAAGACCCAAGCCAACTGTGGCTGAATTTGTTGCTTAGAAAAATGAGATTGGAGACACTATTTCTAAGGATCAAGGATTTCAAAAGAAGATTAAAAGAAAGAGAGTGGTTATCTCTACTGATTCTGACAAAACAGAGTCCGAGGAGTCTACTGCGCCCATTCAACCATCTCTGCCCCCTACTCCCAGCAAAAAGAAAGCTCGAACTGCTCTTCGGATCAAGAAGACAGCAGCAATCTCTGAATTAAAAGTTGTTCCTTTGAGGCAAGTGTTCCCAAAAGTTGTTCCCTCTGCTCGACCAACTGTCTCTGTCTCTACACCAATCACTACTGTTGTTATTCCAACAACATCTACTGCGTCAACTTTTAGACCCGTGTCTGGAATTGTCTTTCGAGAATCTACTGCAGGGTCTTCTGCGTTTCGACCGGTGCCGACTATACCTGTTTCAGAAAAGGGAAAAGAGAAACTTGTGGAACAACCAAATTTTCAAACTAACCAATCATCTGTCTCGACTGGTGTTGATCTTCATCTCGAAGAAATCTAAAATTTTGCAAATGAGGAAATAGAGTTATTTGATGAATGGCACAAGGTCAGGGTATTTCATCCCCTCACCTTTTTCAAAACTAAGGGTTCGTTTGGACGAATAGTAAGGCATGAGTTAAAGGTCTTTTATCTTGCAAAGACAGAGAATGTGATTGAAGTGATGCGCCGTCGGAGCTTCATTGTTGAGCGGAATAAACGAAACAAACTGGACTCAATCTTAAAGACTCTTAAGTCCAATTTTGATGGATTAATCCCAACTGCTGCTCACGATCAAGAAGTGATCCTTGTACTGACAGAACGTCTGAGAATAATGGATGAGCAACTCAGTGCTCAAGAACAAAAGTTTGGAGAGATTGAATCGTATTCAATAGGCCTTATTCCGGATCTTGCTCAGATTCAGTCAGTTGAGGAACAATCTATAGCTATTCTAGAAGCTATAATTTCCAGTACTCCTGCATTTTCCAAAGTGCCTATTCCGTCCTCTTCACTTGTATCTGTTCGTGAATTGGCTTCAGTCGAGGAAGTCATTCAATCTATCACTCGGGACTCCCCTGCGGTATCGGTTACCGTTCCAGCTGATGATTCTGGCCACCCAACCATCCAACCAGCAGAACCAACTCAGGAAGAATCGCATGCTGACCAGTCTCCTTCCTTGCCGAATTTGGCGATTTTCTCTACTGAACATCAAGAGGAGATGGTCCTGATTTTGAATGATTCGATTCAACCCGATCAACAATTGAACGCCATGCCAGTAGTTCAACCAGCAGAAAGCACACTTCCTACACCTTCTACTATTTTTGAACCTGCTGTTGTTGAACCCGTGGCTGCTGAACAATCTGCTGGTCAGGAAGGCCTCACTACTGCATTATCTACTGCTCTCATTCCCACTTTTTCTGCTCAAGCAGAAGCTCAATCCTCTACTGCATTGGCATTATCCACAATTTCCCGAACTGCTTGTAATGATCAAATTGAAGAAATGAAGCGTCGTATGCGTGAAAGAACTCCGTCACCAGAACCATTCGATATCGAACATGAGATAAATATTTTACTGAATAATCTCAACAATCTCTCCGATGTAGTTCGGAAGCTATCTCATGAACATGTTGCAGAAGTCAGTGGTTCTAAGTTCTTTTAAGACCGCATTACAAGGGAAATCTTCAACACGGCAGAATCTATGAACAGGATGCATGCTGAAACCATTGCTTTCAGACAAACAATTTCCAAAGGATACGGTACCTTAGTGCTTGGTCAGAATGATATGTTGCAACGTCTCACTGATCATGATGCACTTATCCGTTCGTTCTCTAACACCATGGAATCTTTGGATGCCAAGATTGAGTCCCAATCTCAATCTCTCACTACTTTTCATGACCGAGTTTCTACTCAGGCTCCTTATCTGGAAATGATTATAAATGGGCTTCAAAACTTGTCTGGACGCATGGATGACTTAATTGCTCGGGTCATTGCCAATGATGCCAAAAAGGGAGAAGAAGAACAAAGAGAAAGAGTTCTAACAGAAGAAGAACAAAGGAGAAACAGAGACAACGCAGAATCTTCAGTCAGACAAAGAGACCAAGATGACCAGAATGAAGAAATCATTTACAGGGATATTGAAACCAATAATTAAAATTCGTGTTAAAACTCCTACTGCTTTCTTATATTTATGTTTCGCATTTATCTTATCTTTATTATCGTTCTAACATTATCTAGGTTTTGGCATCACCACAAAGAGGGAAATTGTTAGATCTAAATTTATTGTGGCGATGAAAATCAAAACCAGTAGATTACTCGTTAAAACAGTAGATAACTGAAAAGCAGAATCAGTAGCGGAGAAAAGCAGAAGAAGTACCTAAATGGATATAGAATCAGAAGCAGAAGAAAGGACTTTATTAGACTCGACATCTTAACGTTATCAGCTTTAAATGTTACCGTTCCCTTTTTCTAGTACAAGTATTAATTGCAGCATTAATCACTGTACGAAGTCATTTAATTCACTTTGCCGATTTTAGTATAAAACAGGACTGATTGTTTTATAGCTTTTCTGCAGGAACCTATTTCGGTAATAAAGCTGACTCTATCAGAAGTCAGAAGACAGTTTCTGATTAAAAAAGTTGAACTCAGTCACCTATATATATGGAAAAAACCCATATAGAAGACAGTGCGAAACATCTCTCAAAATCAATCTGTATTTCACAAACCGAGAAAACCACGAATCCTTGATATCTTCAAGTTCAACATAAAGAAAAGTAGCACACGCTTCATAGCAGATATCTGGTTTATTGAGATCATTTTGTGCTACTGTTTCTTACACTCTTCACAATTATTCACTACACTCATATTTTATCAAGAAGAGTTTGTAATCTGAAAAGAGTCTTTTCAGAACTTTGTTGTATCGTATTTTCACTGTGTTGAGTAACTAAGAGTTTCAGTAGGCAAAGGGTAAGTCCTGCTGAAGTGGGTGTGTACAAGAGTTGTACTGTAAAATCCAAAGTCTTTTAGTGATACCTTCTGAAAACAGAAGAAGGGGAGACGTAAAATACTTTATTTTCGAACTTCCATAAACAACTGCTGTCTACTGATATTACTATTTTCATTCACTCCATCAGATTGTTTCCGCACTTAATATTGTAATCTGTTGAAAGTATTCACGACAAGATAAGCTACTATCCCTAACAGGATTTTAGCACCTTCTTTATCCAAGAAAGAAAAGAAGAAATTGGAGAAGAGTTCATTCAGCCCCTCCCCCTCTAAACTCTTCCTCGATCCCCAACAAAATATTAAAATTTTCATTATTTTCTCATCCATTTATTTTTCCTTTATTTGTACTTTTTAAAAACATATTTTTTTTATTGCTAACAATAGTTAAAAATCAAAATTATTAATATCGTTCATTTTATTTTTGGAGTTTCAGTTACGAAAACTCATAAAATTTTAAATTATATTTATTAAAAAATTATTACACTGCATAATAAAAAAATTATAATATTTTATTGATCTATAAATTGAAAATAATATACCATTTTATTGATATAAATTGAAAATAATATTTATTTTTAATAAATAAAATTAAATTTTTTATTAATTATTTTATAACATTTGATAGTTAATTATTCATGATATTTTTCATTAACTTGAATGATATATATATATGTGTGTGTGTGTGTGATTGATACATAATTTTAGAATTTTATCAACACACATATATAAGAATAACTATAATAAATTAAATATATTTAAATTTTATAAAGTTACCCTAATTACAAATATTTTAACATACTTATTATTTATTTTCAGGTACAAATAATTGTCTTGTTGTTTTTTTTTTTTGGTTTGACATATTGTCAAAAACAAAATTGATATATTTTTATACGAATATTTATTTAAAATGAATGAAATTATTTTAGGTTTGATTATTTACTAATATTGAAAATTATTGTTATGTATTTTTAAAAAATATTAATTATTTAAATAAACATGTTGAATTGAATAATTGAAGTTTAATTGCAATAAATTTAGTACTGAGTTATTTATTGTCTTTTGTAAAATCAATATGTAAAAAATTATTATATTGAGAGAGAGAAATATTTGAAATAAATAAAAAGTTATTCAAGTTCAATTGTTAGTTCAAATAAATTTAAAAAAAATCATAATAATAAATTACAAAATCCATAGGTTCTATGAAAAAATATACAAATGTCAATAAAAGTCATGCAAAATAAATCTACAATATTCTGTTAAAATCTTTAAAAATCTGTGAGATTCTTCAATATTAAGTCGAAATCTATCAACTCCACAAAAGTCTGTTATTTAGAAAAATCAGCAAATCTCTGCAACGAATACACCTCATGAGAGTAGACTAATACCCATGCAAGTTCATAACAGAATATACTGGAAATCGAACTACCACATGCTTCTCAAGTTCATTCTCCTTTGTTCATGCAAGACCCTGCACATGGTGATACCTCTTTTGACTATCCAAACAAATATAATATGAAAATACTGCATCAATCTCTGTTCCATTTATAGAAAGTGATCTCCAGTCTTCGAGCAGATCAGATGGCTTCAAATTTGGATCTTAGGTTGTTCAATACCAAAATCAATTCTGAAATCGGTGAAGTACTCAGAGTTTTCAATGACCATTTTGGACAAGTGGAATGTATTAAGATAACTCAAATTCTTTATGTTGCTGATATTACACTCCGAATTTACCACGCCCGAGCTGCCTTGTCTATGCAAATTGAAGTTTTTGGCATCCAACTAAGTACAAGTGGTCAATTTTCTTCAGCCTTGAAAAAGTGATGCCAAAAAGAGGAAAAAACCCAAGGATCCAGAAAAATCGAAGATAAAGACAAGTCATCTGCTATGCCTTCCTCTTGTTAGCACAAGAAAACACCTGGTAGTGGTGGTCATGGCAGTTCGGGCAGTGGTCATGGTAATTCAAGCAGTGGATTAGAACAAGCCATTCTTTGCATGAACTATTCAGAAGATAGAATTTAATTGATTTATGAACCTTTTGTTTATGAACTGTTTTTTATTAACTCCTAATACATTTTAGTTCATATATGAAAGTTTGGTTTCTTTTTAATACCTGCATTTCTGCTCGGTTTTGACATGACCAAAAAGTGATAAATTGTTAAGATAAGATTTGAAGTTAACTTTTTGTGATTATGAACTGAATTGAACTGATCTGGCTTAATAGAACTAATAAACGCATATCTCTCAAAGAACTTATATGATCATAAGTATTAAAATGATATGATGATCCCTATCAAGAACTTATCTGATAAGCTTACAAACATAATGGTAATGATCTGAACTGAGCCAAATTATTTTGTGCTTACCATCAGCTTATCTAAAGACATTCTCTGAGTGAAACATTCAATTATATTTTGAGCTTTTTTTATTTGATCAACAAGGACATACATTCTCTCTCCGTATTAACGGAATAAAATATTTTTTTTGTTTCATCGAGCTAGTGTCCAAAAGAATTTAATTGTCAAGTACTATACTTGGAAAGATAACAAAGACATGTGGCACTCTCTGAAATATTGTTGGGCATCCGGTACATTTATGAGTACCATTCATATTTATTGATGTTGTGACCATTATCTATATAAGGGAATGCATTAGAAATTTTCACAAGAATTTTTTGCATCTCTGAATTTTGCACGCTATCCAGCACTTCTGAATCTATATCAGCGTCTCTTAAAAACTTATTTCAAGATGATTTACAAAAGCTAAAAAATTGTATCAGATTGTTTTAAGGATCATTAAGTGCTCCTTTTTTTCTCACTTATCATTTACTTACACGAGCTATAGTTTATTGTGATAATTATCATAACTACCGGAAAAATGTTTATGAATAGATTGAGTTGTTTGAATATTTTCGGGACTTTCAGCTCAATATGGTTGGTGAACTAAGCAGAAGTGGATTTGTACAAAAAAATTGTAATGGTCAAATCTTTTTGTGGAATCCCTATGGAAACAGAAGAAAAAAAGACGTAGAAAATTTGTCTGCGAACATCCATAAACAACTTTCGTTTATTTTTACTTTTAATCATTTATTTACTTGGTGTGATCATATTTGCGTATCTTTTTCACTTTATACATAGAGTTGTTTTCGCACTTATCTATTAGTTTCTTTACATACTTAATTTGATCGGAAAATTCACATGAGATGCTTACATAGCTTAAGTTTGCAAAATCTATTTGTTTATTTTAAGGAGTTTATTCACTCTTTTTTAAAATCATTTTCGATCCTAACAAAAGTTATTTTCCTAAATTTTTTGTACGAAATATAAATCAAGAAAATGAATATTAATCCATTAAATTTAAATCAATGGTTTATATATTTCTTTGATCCATGTCCGAAGATATGTATCAAGAAAAAAGATAATGGTTTTGCATCTGTTGAACTTCAGAACTTCAATAGTGTAAGAAATAGTGTTCGACAGATGTGGTTAAGTATATCAACCGTAGTGTAAAATTGTAAATTTGTATTTTATCAGATTTAAGTGTTGTGTCAAATGTTACAACATTTAAGACAACATGCAGCAGAATATTATATTTTGTAACACAAATTCACTTTAAATAAATAGATGGACAAATTTAATTTGTACAAGTATAAATATTTGTGCGGTGCCTTATGGCAAAAATTAATCACTAGAAAACCAAACTCTTTACAAAAATCTATCACTAGTGATTATGACTAAATCAATTTCCTCAACATGTTGAGAAAATAAAAGCTTTCTAAAACAACCGACAATAATAAAACATCAACTAAGAAAGCAAAAAACGTGATGCCAAAAGAGGAGCCACGAAAATGCTCTTCAGCCAACTTCGTTACGGATGTTGTCTGCAGATGTCCCCAACATTCAAGGCAACACGCGATCACCACTCTTCAAAATAGCACGATCCTTGATGACTTATTTCTCTGATATTCACGACGTGCACAAGTGCGTATATGTATGTTTGTGAGGGAAGAAGCCTTTTACCAATGTCCTTGATCTCTTATTTATAGGTGTAGACTTTTTCTCTTCAAGAAAACCTATTGCACAAGGAAAGTAAGAGTTTAATTAGAAATAAACTCTTAATATCATATCTCATTAAATCATTATCATAAATAGCATATCTAATATATATATGCTTAATTATCTCATTATCTTAGAAAGGCAAAATCTCACAAGATATTATCTGAAATCAAAATTAACAAGGAAAAACTAATATTAGGAAAATCATTTAAATATTAGGAATTAAATCAATTAAATTCGGAATCATTATTTCCCTTCAAATAGGAATGGTCTCACATGGACATTATAAAAAATCATATTCAGGAGTATTTATATTTATTTCCCAGGTTAATTCAAGAGTGTTTTAGTCCATTCCAACATTTGTGCATGCCCATTGGCTAAAAAATAATTATTTATGTTATAATTGGTTTCATAATAGTATTTTTTTTATTCTAAGTTTAGATGGTCGATAATAGATTTAAGTTTGTTATGATCGGAAGATTGATTAGAGAGAAGTAAATAAATAATCTCAATGAAATCTTTAAATAATTCGGTTGGATTTGCAACACTTGAATTTTAATTATTTTTAGTTGTGTTTCAATGAACCAGCGGTACTATAACTGAGCGAAAATAGACTCATTGAATTGGTTTAAACAATATAAACGGTTTGGCTCGAAAACAATTAGTCTAGCTAAACTGAAATAAAATGTACAACATAATTTTTTTATGGATGCTAAGAGATTGAATAACTCTTACGCCATCTTTTCTTTCATTTCCGAAAGGATATCACTAGAAAACTTTTGTTGATTACAAATACTTTGCAACAACCTAATTCATCAGGACTAATATCTGGCTACAAAAACTCCTAGCTAACTCAAGGCCTAAATAATTTGATCAGTAAGATTCTTACTGTCAGTTATATGTATTTTTTAACAAAATAAACTTAGCACAATTGATCCTTAATGATTTGATATAAACATTAAGTATGTGTTTCACAATATGCTTAATCAGTTAGGCTCTAAAAACATAATATTCAAGATGTACAAGGCTCGTGTAAAGAATGTAGATTCTGAAACTCCATGCAACTGATCTATTTATAGACAAAGATGTAACAGTAGAATTTTTTTAATCGAATACCCTTTCAGATATAATAATAATTGCGCCACATCGTCCTTTTGGACAAGGTTCACTCTTGTAGTGCGCATGAAATCTTACACTTAACGCTGTGTTTGGTTTGCAGAATTAAGTAGGATATATTATTTTATCACACTTTATCTAATGTTTGGTACGATTTTTATTTAACGAACTCAATTCCTCCTATGAATGATTAGGTTGTATTAGATGTGATTAAATAATAACTTCTTCCCTCCTAGGATTATTTATCCTTCCTCTTATCCCTACCCTCTTTCCAATTTTTCCCTTTCTCTTTCACCAACGCCGGACCACCTCCGCTGCGGGACCGTCGTCGAGCCACCGCCGGACCGCCTTCGGACACCGCCGACCGCCGTCGGACTACCTCCATTGCTGGGCCGCCGCCGACCTCCTCCGGCCGCCTAACGCCGTGGGAATGCTTCCCAAAGCCGGCCGCCACCGATCGTCGGACCACCGCCTTTGACGCCGGTCGTCAGACCACCTCCGTTGCCAGGCCGTCGCCGGAGTAAAGAAGAAAAAATAAAGAAAAGGGCAATTTCGTCATTTCATCATAAAATTCAAAATTATCCCACAATTAAAAATCGTACCAAACATAATACTATTTTACATCATATATTACATTTCTATCACAATCATTTTTATTATCAATTTACATACTAATCATTAGTTTATTTTATCCTCCTATCAAACGCAGCCTTAACGAATTAAAAAAATGTTATGGCATGGAGGATATTCCTATGATGCTTCCAGTTAGGCTCTTATCCTCAAAACAAAAGTTTTGGAAAATCTTCAGAGAATGTTCTTCGAAATTCCTAATTGATTCAGCATGATAGAGCAATTAGTAGACTTGTGAACCAGTAACCTTTAATATTCGATTGAGTTCAAGTAATCAGTTACGCTTGAGTTCAGTTCCCTTAATGTTCAGCCAGGCTTGGGAAAATGTTTACACGTGAATATTTAGTTTTTCCTTATGAATTCAGTCCTTCTAGCTCTTTTAATTGTTCATGTTAACTCAAGAACTTTTTGGTTAAATCACCAAAACTTAATTGGCCCAACAATTTCTCTCATTTTTATGATGAAAAAATTATGCTCAATAAATACGAAAAATTGAGTTCATATAAAAGCAATTTAATTAGAAGAAGTACAACGACGTTCCTGCTAAATTGAAACTGAAATTTTCAACAAAACTGAACTAAGCTCTATCTCTTGTGATGCTCTCTATGAGATCTTGAATGTTTTCTTGAATCAGGTGAAGGCTTGCCTGATTCTGATGGTGGCTTGCTTGATTCAGAGGGCTTCCTAGAATCAGAAGGCCTGGAAGGTTCTCTTTTCTGAGCAAATTCTCCGAAATATCTTTTTCTCACTTGTTGCTTCCCATTTTTCTGTCAGCACTGGGGGACTTCAAAATATCAAGGACAACAGTAAGTTGGGTACTTTCTGGTTTTAATTCGATGCCACCCTAAGGGGGCACTGCCCCTTTCCAATTATTTTTTGCCACGTGTCAATTAATTTTTATTATTATTTAACAAAAAACTCAACCATGGTTGTGTTTTTCAAATATTTGCTATTCTCTCAACCTGAGCGTGGTTTTTTCATTTCAGAAATTTCAAAACCTCTCTCTCCCCGTATTCTCTCTCAAAACCTCTTTCAAAAACCTCGGAGTCCACCGTTCCTCTTTACAGCACGGAACGAGCTCCTCTAATTGAGTCAGGCAAGATGAGGCTTTTCCTCGCCACTGTACATTTGTTTTTATATAATGGAGATATTTGTGTTTGTTTCAAGAAATGTGGGATTTGTTTCTTGTTATTTCTGTGAAATTGAAGATAATGGCTCGAAAATTTTCATTTCTCCGAAATTGTATGTTAAAGATACAAGGTGAACCGAAAAACTCACTGAAAATATGGAAACCAACTCTCAAGTCTAAACTCTTTGTGTGTGTGTGTGCGGTATGAGAGTGTATATCTGTGTGTGTATGTGCAGTATGAGAGTGTATATCTGTAACAAGTCTCTCAAGTCTAGACTCTTTGTGTGTGTGTATGTGCGGTATGAGAGTGTATATCTGTAAAACAAAAAAATAATTTGATTGTAACATGTGTGTATTCTTATATACATGTTTCTGCAAAAAAATTTTGTGTATCGATTGGAGGTGCTCGTTTTACTTAAATTGATGCTTGATTGGAGGTGCTCGTTTTACTTAAATTTGATTGCTCACACTTCCTTAAGTCTCACTGTTTCAATTTGCAGGTTATTATCAATCCATTTATTTGCTTAATTATTGACATATTTCCTTTTTAATTTTATCTACTGTATTATTTTCCGCTGCAGCCATCAGGTCCTTGATGCAATGAAGGATTCAACATTCTGCCCAATACTTATTCTGAAGATTTATTTATAAGATGTTCATTATATAAGATCTGATATGTATGTAGTGACTCTCTATTTTTTGTTGCAGTAAAAAAAACCATTGGCATACCATTATTGTAGTTTATGGTGAGCGCCTTCGTTATTTTAAATTTTTTTCTGTTAATTATATTAATTATTAGTGTAAACTTTTTAATGTTCTTTATTTCTTCTTGTGATATAGGGGAAAACATATGTAGTTTTCATTGGGCGTAAACCTGGTGTATATGAGACTTGGGAAGAGGCACAAAAACAAGTTAATAAATTTAGCGGTGCATCTCACATGTCATTTTCTTCTAGGGATGATGCATTAAAAGCTTTTGGTTCTTATATGGACAATCAAGTTGCAGCTTCTTCCTCTACTCCTAGTGTTGAAGGAACTCGTACGTACCTTCTAGTGCAAGTGCAAATGCAAGGGCAAGTGTCACTCAAGCTGAAAAAATAGTTTAAATTGGAAGTTGCACTTGCAAATTTAGTAGAGATGACGGAGGAGATAAAAAACAAATTGAATCTCTGAAAATTAATAGTGATGATTAGATATTTTTTTGACAATACATTCTCCCATTTACATTAACCTACAACTACTAGGATGGTTGTGTTTTTCTTCTATATACTGTATGGGGAAATCCCGATGTTATTTTCTCACTAAAATGTTGTTCTCTTGCCTCTGATATGATTTATGTGATGAAATTACCACATGTTTGATTCTAAAATTTAGCTCCAATCAAAAGCCAATCAGTTGGAGATGGGGTCAACGGATGAAGGTCTCAACTTTCATTTTGTTTAATACATTGCTAAACTTTTGTAGAGTTGTGAATTGGATTTTAAACCTTTTTTTTATTAGCTGGAAATAGTTGGAAGAGTTGTGAATTGGATTTGTACCTTTCAAGCATCAATGCTAGTCACAGGACACATATCAACAACTTCAAAAGCATTATAGCATTCTAACTGATCATGGATTTGAATTTAAATAGAAATTTCAAGTTTGACGTTGGAGTTGCAAAATATGCCTTACCCAGATCATAGCCACCGTCCCGTTCTTGCTTAACATTTTCGAAGGCTACAAACATTTTCTTTTGGTTACCATATTCTCTTAATCTATCTAGCTTCACACCACCAAGATGGAAAAACATGAAAGGTGTTTTCAATACTTGTACCATTAATGAAAATCAAAAAAATATGATCTAACAAGCAATCTTGATCACAAGCATAAACAAACTTTGTAGAATACAAAACACACCAAAAGTCTGCATAAATATAAGAAACACTTGTCTTGGTGTGCAATTACACTACTGAAACTTTGTGCAAGCACAAAGGGTCTTCCTTCAATTACCACGTCCCTGAACAATATTAAAACATTAATTAGAAACAATTTATAAAAAGTTAAAAAAAATTTAGACAAAATTCCTTGACTTGTGATGAATGAGGACCCCAAACTTATAAGGAAATAAATTCATTTGATCACCTAAATAGATGTTTGCATTACCCTCCTGTATCTTAAATAGAAAAAAATATATACATATAAACATATTTTTTTTCAATAATGCATGTTTTTATTTCAAAAAAAAATTACCATTGTATTTGGCGACTGAATAAAATGTTGAGTGTGTCCGAATGTGGAAGGAACTTGCGATATTGTGAAATTGAGTGTCTGTTGTGATGAAATTTCATGCTCATTTCTTCGTGTGTTGGTGGTTTTTTGTGAACTTGTCCCTTCTTTTTTGCTCCTTTAGCACCTAGCAAGTCAAACAAAGTAACAACAATTAATTCAAGTCAAACACTAGTATGCAAAGTACAACAATTAATTCAATTGAATTATATACTCGATCATATGAAAACTTAATTCAATAGAACTACTCACTTATTGAAATATGAAAACTTACTTGAAACTTCTGTTTTCTCCTTTCTTTTTCCTTTTCTTTTTTGCTCTTTCTATCCCAAAACTTACTTGAAACTTCTGTTTTCTCCTTTCTTTTTCCTTTTCTTTTTTGCTCTTAGTATCCTATTGTCGTGTAATATTAACATTAGTAACCCTTTGGCTTTAGTAGTAAGTGGTGTTACCTATGCAAACTCCATAACTTCGAATGTCATCACATTGTGTCTCATCATCTCACTTAACTTTGATTACAAGGTTAGAGATTTCATCTTTTGCTAGTGTCAACCAATCCATATATAGATTTTTCTTGGCCTCCTCATGAGATTTGCTTCAGTTGAGTTAGATCATAGGTTGATCTCATTATTTCATTGACAAACACCATTTCAGATACATGACTAGCACCACCCCTTCCACTTTCATCAAAGTCAAATGTAACTCTATTTCTTACATTCTTCATCCACCTCTTCAAAATATAACATTCGGGATAACAGTGACATCCATACAATTAACACCATCAAAGCATGCTTACACAAAATCCCCATTGTCTCAACTTATGACAACTGCAATGTATTTCATGACTCTGCTTATTGAACACCACATATCGAACCCTTGAGTTTTCATCATGAGATTTACTTTGATTTGAATCCAATTCCAATCATTACCAAAACAAGAGGTGGGTTCAAACGATTTTCAATTCAATGGAATTAACCAATTCAACTTCGAATAGATAGATATATAGACATCGTATAAACATTAGAAGCATTGAATCAACAATGGCTGGTTTTTCAAAATCTGTGCAGGATTACCATTTGGACAACGGAGTATCTCAGTCTTCTCCCTTTCCCGCCAGTTTATTTTGAATCTTTGCATAATTTAGCACAAATTCATACAAAGAACTCATTTTGTTACCTGCCTTTTTTAAAACCATATCGTGACTTCACTTCTCGAAGTAGCCAAAAGTCCCGCACTAAACCTTCCATTCATAAAAGCAGTAGACCATCTCTTCTTAAGCTTGTACTTATCATTCAACCATTTATGACCATCCAAATCATATGTTTCAATCATATATTTCCATGTGCTCTCAAATTCATCTTCAGAATCACAATGATTCATGCATTTATACCACAATCCTTTAAAAGCAGAATCACCATTTAAACTCCCAAAATGTGAAGGAGCATTTTGATTTATATGCCATTGACATAAACGATGATGTGAAAGTGGAAAAATTGTTTCTATGGCATTCATCATGGCTTGACATTGGTCTGAAAGATAGTTTGTGGTTGCCGTCCATTCATAGAATCAAGAAATGTTGCAAACAAGCATTCAAAAGAATTTTGAGTTTCATCTGACATAAAGGCCAAGCCAAACAATACATTCTGCATATGGTGATTATACCAAAAATGGAGCACATAATATTAAATTATACTTATTTGTTCTATATGTTGTATCAATCGACAGGACATCACCAAAATATTCATAATCAACCTCGCATCTATAGTCCTAAAGAAAAAGTTCATCACCCTATCATCATCATCCAATTGAACATTCCAGTAAAAATAATTATCCTTATTAGCCTTATTTATAAAATATTGAATTAGTGCAGTGGCATCTCCATTCTCAACTTTGGTATGTTTTTTCAACCGACTCATATGGTCATATGCATCCTTTCTAATAAAACCTAAATTTTGTGGCTCACATGCTTCATTTTCCATAAAAGAAACAGCATTAGAGACGGATATTCCAGCATTTACCATAGCTTCTAGAGTAGACTTTTTTGCATGTGATATATTGCGTGTCGATCTTAGCAAGTGAGTTTGATCAGGTGCAAACATCTCATGGTTATGCTATTCAAAAAATCTACTCCGCTATTCACACCCTTTTTCCCTTGTCATCTTCAATTTGGCTTTACATTGTGTTCTAATGACGGGCTTTTGATAAACTGGAATCCTTTTACTAGAACATTTCTCATCTTTTAAACCTTCACATGAACAATGAAATTCTTTTGATTGAAGTTATCATTAATTCTTCTGGAAAAACTAGTTATTCTATTGCAACAGCATTTTTCACAGTCTCAGCAATATCAGTAGGCTCATCAATTGAAGAAGGAGGAGGCTCTTATTGATAAATTTGTTCAAAATGTTGTTGTGCAATATACTGCACAACTTCATCCACGTTTTCAATAGAGATCTCCCTGACTTGAGAAAATTCAACTGCTTGAGTTCATTGAGGAAGAGGGGCCAACATTGTTTCAATAGAAGGAACATTTACAACACTTTCAACAAGCGGTTCAAGTGGGGCTTCTATAATGGGTTCTGAGAAAGTGGTGAAGGGTTGGTAGATGGTTCTGAAGAATATGGTTATGGTTCGGGATGAATTGTAGGGCCTGACAGCTCAAAGATGGTTCGGCTTGGCTCACAAAATTTGGTTGACTTGTTTTCATTAGCCTTTTCTTTTCAGCATCAGATTCATTTGGCATGACAAACTGATGCTCATCTCCCCAAACCTTTACTTTCATTTGAAGGGGGTCAACAAATCTATGTACAACTGATTTATAACAATTATATCATCGAAGGAAATTGAGCATTAATTATCATAATTATGTCTCTGCTCAGCACATATATTATTCAACTTTTGGATCTTCAAAAGTTGGATCAAATAGTGCCTTCTTTGTAAGGCTTTTGTCGTGACCTGAGTCTTTGTCTGCTTCAAAACATCCTGTTATAACCCAATACCCCTTGATAGAGTAGCCTTTTTCTTGAGCTTTTCAGATGGTTACTATTCTGATCTCGACCCATTCATCAAAGTACTTAATATGATCTTCAGCATATTCCATAACTTTGTTCATTAACAAATCAATCTGAGTCTGAACAACAGAAAGTGGTTCATCATCCTTCTCATAACACCAGTTTCTCTTTTCCTTTTCCAGAAGCGAGCTATTTGAAAACTTTGAATCCAGTCCTGACCTAGTATCTTGAATAGAATCCTTGATGAAAATACCTCAAGGTCAAGAAGTTGGGGGTGGCACTGGTAATCTAATAACTCTTGGTGGTACTAAGACTGCAACAGCTTTTGCCTTAGGAACCACATGAAACAACTTTATTCCCTGGTTCAGAAACCTTCTTCTTTGGTTCAGCAGTCTTTGATGCTCCAGGAACTTGAGTTAAAGGAATTGCTACAATGATCTTGGGAGCCAAAGTACACGAGGCTGACTTAAATGTTAAAGTCTTTGGCTTCTTGATTACTTGAGGAGGAATGATGTCAACAGCCTCAATATCACTCGATTGTAGCACCAACTTCTTCTAGGCCTTCGATGTTGGACTTTGCTGCTCTTTTTTATCACGATTTGTCTTCTTAGAAGCTGTCATTTCCTCTCCAATTTCTTTCTTAATCTCCAGCAGGGCTGCAGGAGATATGTTTAAGGCATGTACCATTGGTCTTAATGTGATCATGTTATGTGTATTCAGTGTCTTGAATTCATGCAGAGTTATCGATTCACTTAGAAGAACACCAGCATCTTCAAATAGGAGACTTAGGACGTAGAATAACAAATCCACGAGATTCCATGTCTGAAGAAATCATAGCTTTTAGAATCTGAAACAGAACTGTTGACCAGTTGACCTTTATCTCAACAGAAGAGCTTGAACACTTCGGCGATTGCAGCATCATGGAGTGAGAAGAATGATTCAAAATCCACGGCGTAGGCATTAGCGATAAAGGATGGGCTTGTCATTTCTGCAAATTTCTTGAAGAAATATTAGAAAAGCTTTTGAATGTAAGAAAGCAAGAGAAAGAATGCAAAGACTTGGAAAGTTCGAGAGTTGGTAAATAGAAAATGAGAGACAACAGATATCATATGTGCAACCTTGGAGTTGGTAGATAAAACAGGACACGTGACAATTTATCTGCCAAAGATTTTTAAAATTTAAAAATCCTACGTTATTTAACCAATCGGAGAATTCTATGGAATTAAATAAAAACGTTAAAGATTTCAAAAAATAACCGCATTTAATTTTGAACGTTGATTGCCCTAAATGGTTAATTAAAGAAATAAATGAGACATTAAAACCAATATTAAATTATAAGATCAGTTATGATTAGGGATGTAATCGAGTCGAACCCAGCCGAGCCGAACTCTTGAATGTTTGAGCTTGGTTTGTTTATAATCGAGCAGAGCTCGAGCTTTATTTAACAAATATATTCATGGCTCACGAGTTTATTCAAGCTTTTATCGAACCTAAACGAGCTCAATAAATATGAATTGTACATTTAAATATTCATTAAAAGATAAATTATACATTTAGAAAAAAATATTATTCTTACTAAAATTTGTCAATTTACTATAATAAATAAATTTAATAGATTTTTCTATATACTTCATAATTAATATGTTAAATCAATAAATTAAATATCAAAATTATTATTTTCATCTAAGATATTACTTATGAATTTACTAACGAACATGTTCACGAGCTAACGAGCCGAATATTGTAGAGCTTGAACTTGATTCGTTTATCTTAACGAGCCTCATTAAACGAGCTCAAACGAGCTTTTATCGAATCGAGCTTCGAATAGCTCACAAACGGTTTGGTTCATTTACATCCCTAGTTATTATAGAAGTGTTGACTATCAGCGACGCTCCAAGTCTGATTTACTGTTGTCTTATCAGTATGACTTCCTGTATCAGTTTTCTTCCAAACATATACATCATTGAGACAAATCAATAAGTCCTAAAATATTTTAAGAGTAACAAAACTTAGGCTTGGCAAGTAGTTTTGTGAATATATCGGTTGTATGTTGCTTATGCGATTGAACTTTTATTATCGCATAATTTTTTTCTCTTTTTATCAACTACATAATTCATAATTGTTGTTGAATCCATAATAGATAAGCACAGCAACTCCCTGCAGCTGGGTATTCAACTTCAGCAGTAGAGGTTGCAATAGATGTATGTTTCTTGGTAAACCGTGAAATTAAATGATCTCCGAGAAATTTACAAGTTCCAGTGGTACTTTTTATGTCAAGATTACATCTTGCATAATTTGCATCTGAGTATCCAACTAAATTGAAATATGAGTTTTGGGATACCAAGGGTCTACATTTTTTAGTTCATTTCAGGTTTTGAGTATTCTTTTAGCATCTGAGTAATGTTTTTTTTTCTTAGGATCATATTTGAAACAAGCACAAATACATATCGCAAACTGATTTCCAGTCCACTTGCAGTTAGTTATAACAAAAAACCTATAAGACATCGATATATTGTTATCTCGACTGAGATTATCCTTCGTCTTTATCTAACTTAGCTAATGACCTCATGGAGGTAGTTGTAGCAGAGCAAGTTTCCATTCCAAATTTTTAGCAGCTCCTTCGTATATCTGGCTTGATTTATGAAAATCCCAGAGTTTAGCTGCTTTATTTGCAACCTAGAAAAAAAGTCAGTTCCGAAACATCCCTTACTTTTAACAATTTAAATAATACTAGAGAATTTTTTTTAAAATGAAACATTTTCTTCTAACTTCAAAATCATCCAACATAAAACTAATATTTAAACCCAAAATCGTACGTCCATTTTAAAATAATGCAACGACTAAACATCAAAATAAAACATAAAATCTTTAATAAAATCATCATCAAAATCTTTACTTTAAAATTTTAAATTTTAATCTAATGCGGAAAATAAAAGTCTCTCGGAAGTGTACTGCCAGACCCGATCCAATCAAGCGTCAGCGCCTCCCTCAAAATCATTCTCACCTCCGACCGTCCAAACCTAGTGAATCTAATGATTCGTCATGTTCTAACCATGAATATCAAATAATACGTTCTACACGCACATACATTTAAAAATCATATTTTTATTTAAAATAAGCTGGCGTAAAACTTGTAATCATATATAATCATAAAGCTTTTCATCATCGTATGTCATTTTGGATGAAGTTTGATACTTGAAAGTGAATATCATCATCATGATCGACCGATCAGTCTAGCAATACCAGGTACCTGGGGGTGGGGCGTCAGCAACTTTCGTCACTAGGTTGTGGCCAAATATGGATACAATCATCGGGCTCCCTCTGTGGCCTTCTCCCGTAAACGGGCTCCTCTAGGGCTTTTTCTCTCACGATATACCTCATCATATCTTTTTTTGTCACAGTCAATTCATATCCTTCAAAATATTTTTTATTTTCTTTTATTTATAAAATATTGTATCCTTCAAAAATCGTAAAATAGCATTTTTCGGGAAAAAAAATCGTACAACATTTGCATATCATAAAAATATCATATTTTATCACAAACATTTTAAAATATTATTTAGAATGTATTATGAATCTTCGGGACACTGTCAGATCTTTAGAACTACCCGGGACATAAAATGATCATTTTACCCCTGGACCTCGAACTTCCTAATTTTACTTTTTCTTACTTTTATTGACTCGATCCTATTCCAATTCATCATATAATCTTAAATTTGACTTCTATATTTTTCTTAAATGTAAACCCGAGCATTTCGGTTTAATGACTTAATAACACCGTGAATCATTCTGAACCCAAATTAATTCAAAACTTGATATTTTCTTCTCAAATTTAAACTTACACTTTTCAACCCTAAACTACCCCCGTGAGTCATGAACCATCTCCCGTGAACCACGGTAGGGCCTCATTTCTTTCCCTAGCTATTCTCGAACCTATTTCTCCCAAACCAAGCCACGAACCTACAATCTCAAGCCATCGTGGACCAGACCACCAGCCACCTCCTAAACCCTACTGACCCTACTAGACCAGACCCTGACCAGCCGCACTAGCCCCTTCGCACCCTACAACCTAGCCTATGGAAACATCCCAAAACATGTAAGAAAACCCTAACTTTCAAGCCTCCACCATACACTTCATTTGCTACTTTTCGGACTTTTTTTACCCCTAAAACAAACCTTTTTACAATCCTTTAATGTCCCCTTATGGCAGCATGTCCTTTATAAGTCATAACACGTCTCAAATGAGCGCAAAAAAGTCAAAACTTTGAAAAATATCATCCAACTGTCAAATAATTTGATCAATATAATTTTCATGCTTTAAAACATAAAACACACATATTATGATTTTAATGGTGCAAAAAAAAAAGT